>NC_066531.1:12388526-12393526 GCF_024679095.1 Eriocheir sinensis | reverse complement strand
ATAGAAGATAGAAAGAGAGGCAACATGGCGGCGGAAATTAAGAGGTAGAAGACTATCAGTAAGAGGAGGAGAGGTGATGAGACGAAGAGCCTTAGACTCCACTCTGTCCAAGAGAGCTGTGTGAGTGGAGCCCCAACACACGTGAGATACATGCTCCATACGAGGGCGGACAATGCCCCTGTATATGGATAGCAACTGTGCGGGGGAGAAGAACTGGCGGAGACGATACAGAAAACCCAACCTCGAGGAAGCTGATTTAGTGAGAGAAGAGATGTGAAGTTTCCAGTTAAGATTTTGAGTTAAGGATAGACCGAGGATGTTTAGTGTTGAAGATGATGACAGATGTATTGTCGAAGAATAGGGGATAGGTGGAGAAATTGGGTTTTTGAGGCATTGGAGGGCACAAGGTTCCTTTTACCCCAATCGGAAATGATATAAGAACATAAGAACATAAGAACGCAGGAGTCTACAAGAGGCCGGTAGGCCTGTACGAGGCAGCTCCTTTGACCCTAAGCTCCCGTGTATCTAACCCCACCTAACATCGCTGTCCATGAATTTATCTAGTCTATTTTTGAATGTGACAATTGTATTGGCACTCACCACATGACTGCTAAGCCTATTCCACTCATCCACCACCCTGTTAGTAAACCAATTTTTGCCTATGTCCCTGTTGAATCTGAATTTATCCAGTTTAAACCCATTACTTCGTGTCCTACCCGGTTCTCTTACCAACAAAACCTTATGAATGTCTCCCTTATTAAAGCCCTTCATCCATTTATACACCTCGATCATGTCTCCACGCACCCTTCGCCTTTCTAGAGAATGCAAGTTTAACTGTTTGAGTCTTTCCTCGTATGGCAAGTTTCTCAACCCCTGAATCATCTTAGTCATCCTCCTCTGCACCGATTCTAACATTTTGATATCCATTCTATAGCAAGGTCTGAGGTTAAGCGTTATGCAGCCTCCAGCCTGGAGTCATGTAATTCCTGTTGGAGAGTGGAGTCATCAGCATATGAGTGGATAGGACAGTTTGATATGGAAAGAAGATCATTGATAAATAACAGGAAGGGAGTGGGTGATAGGACAGAACCCTGTGGATCACCACTGTTATTAGGTTTATGAGATGAACAGTGACCGTCTACCACAGCAGAGATAGAACGGCCGGAAAGGAAACTGGAGATAAAGGAACAGAGAGAGGGATAGAATCCGAAAGAGGGCAGTTTATAAAGCAAAGACTTGTGCCAGACTCTATCGAAGGCTTCCGATATGTCTACTGCAACTGAGAAAGTTTCACCGAAACGGCTAAGAGAGGATGACCAAGAATCAGTTAAGAGAGCAAGAAGCCAGTAGAACGCCCCTTGCGGAACCCATACTGGCGATCAGATAGAAGGTTAGAAGTGGAAAGGTGCTTTTGAATCTTCCGGTTAAGGATTGATTCAAAAGCTTTAGATAGACAGGAAAGTAAAGCCATAGGGCGGCAGTTTGAGCGATTGGAACGGTCACCCTTCTTAGGCACAGGCTGTACGAAGGTGTACTTCCAGCAGGAAGGAAAGGTAGATGTTGATAGGCAGAGGCGAAAGAGTTTGACCAGGCAGGGTGTCAGCACGGAAGCACAGTTTTTAAGGACAATAGGAGGCACTCCATCAGGTCCATAAGCCTTCTGAGAGTTGAGACCAGAGAGGGCATATAAAACATCATTAGGAAAAATCTTAATAACAGGCATAAAGGAGTCGGAGAGAGGATGAGTAAGAAGAATATGCCCAGAATCGTCCAGAGTGGAGTTGTTACAGAAAGTTTGAGCGAAGAGTTCAGCCTTAGACATAGAAGAGACGGCAGTGCTGCCGTCTGGGTTAAGAAGAGGCGGGAAAGAGGAAGAAGTGAAATTGGTGGAGATATTTTTGGTTAAGTGCCAGAAGTCTCTGGAAGAATTAGAGAAAGCAAGGCGTTGACATTTGCTATTGATGGAGGAGTTTTTGGTAAGTCGAAGAATAGATTTGGCACGATTTCGGATGGAAATGTAAAGGTCATGGTTAGCGGGAGTTCGAAGGCGCTGGTACCTTTTGTAAGCTGCCTCTCTATCTTTGACAGCACGAGAACAAGCGTGATTAAACCAAGGCTTTTTAGCATGGGGAGTAGAGAAAGTACGTGGAATGTATGCCTCCATTCCTGAGACAATCACCTCTGTGATGCGCTGGACACACACAGAGGGGTCTCTATCCTGGAAGCAGTAATCATTCCACGGGAAATCGGAAAAGTACATCCTCAGGTCGTCCCACCGAGCTGAAGCAAAATGCCAGAAGCATCGCCTCTTCGGTGGGTCCAGAGAGTGTACAGGAGCGATAGGACATAATACAGAAATAAGGTTGTGATCGGAGGAGCCCAACGGAGAGAACAGTTTGACAGAGTAAGCAGAAGGGTTAGAGGTAAGGAAGAGGTCTAGTATGTTGGGCCGGTCTCCAAGACGGTCGGGAATACGTGTAGGGTGCTGAACCAACTGCTCTAGGTCATTGAGGAGAGCAAAGTTGTCATGCTGACTGCTCTTCCGAACTTGCTAACCGCATGCCTCCCCCCCTCCCGCGGCCTCGCCACACACGACTTTCTACTCAAGCTCATCCCTTTACTGTCCAAATCCCTTACGCAAGAGTTAACCAGCATCTTCACTCTTTCATCCCTCACGCTGGTAAACTCTGGAATAATCTTCCTTCATCGGTATTTCCTCCTGCCTACGACTTGAACTCCTTCAAGAGGAGGGTATCAGGACACTTCTCCTCCCGAAATTGACAGATCTTTCGGCCACTCTTCTAACTCTTTTTAGGAGCAGTTTTTTTTACATGTGTTACCTTTTTTATGCCCTTGAACTGACTCCTCTGCTGTAAAAAAAATATATATATATGTATATATATATATATATATATATATATATATATATATATATATATATATATATATATATATATATATATATATATATATATATATATATATATATATATATATATATATATATATATATATATACGTGTGTGTGTGTGTGTGTGTGTGTGTGTGTGTGTGTGTTATTCACGTACGGGCTTGCAGATCACTGTGGATCCCTGTGAGCCACCATCCTCTGGGAGCGACCTTTGAGCTCATTATATGACCGGTCTATGGATGGGAATGAAGCCAATACACACACTCACTCTCCGGGCTACGAGATCAAAAATTCTCGATTTACATCCGGTATCAAATTATTGCCATGTGAAGTGGGGTTACACGTGAAAGGAAACATGCCCAAGTTTTTCCGTCCAGCCAGGGAATCGAACCCGGGTTCTTTTACGTGTGTGTGTGTGTGTGTAATTCACCTCCTCTTGGTCTGCTGCGGGTCTCTCTCGAGACAGCCAGCCGTTCCCCTACGGAAGAGCACAGAGCTCAGTGTGTGTGTGTGTGTGTGTGTATGTGTTTACAACATAATATAGTAAGTGTGTTTCCACCTTTTCGGATTACCTAAACTCTAATAATATAATCGTGTTCAGGAGAATTGTATGTGTCAGCTGTTATTATTTACTTTTTCAACGCCTTGGTAATTCTGTAAAAATAATCCAAATGAAGTAAAGCTTGGTAAACATTTATAACAACCGCTCTGACCTATTTTTATACTCGCCTTATGTTATTTATATTTGTGAATTTGAAATTCATTCATTACAGTTCCAGTGCACTACCATCCTAAGTTTATTGATGAAATAAAGAAGTAACTATTACGCGAGATAGTGAACCACAGAGAATACTGAAAACTTGAAGTGCGGAAAGTCCAGCGGATGGAAGGCGAGAAGGGACGCACTGAAGTTGTCCTTCCACCTCGGAATAGATTGCAAACGTACGTGTTGCCGTACATAAGAGATGAAATTGCCGTGCCAGAGCTTATTCTGTCAAACATTTATTGGTACACAGCACAACAAACACATCGACCCCAGAAAAGTTGGAGCTATTTAGTGAAACACGTCATTGGGATCTGTAATGCAACTTCCTCACAAATAGCTACAAACTTTTCTGGGGTCGATGTGTTTGTTGTAAATATGTAACATTAAATGTTTGACAGAATAAGCTCTGACACGGCAATTTCATCTCTTATGTACGACAACACGTTTGCAATCTATTTCGAGTTGAAGGAATAACTTATAGTGCGTCCCTTCTCGCCTTCCCTCCGCGAGGCGTCTCGGGAGAACTTTCAGCTGCGTACGAAGACAATGGGTACGGATATATATGAATATATAAATATGTAAATAAATTATGCTGCCTAGTTTATTGTAATTGCTGTAGAATGATAAAATGTGCTTGTTTATAAGATCAAATGACTAAAGGACAAAGTACAGTCCTACTGGAGAGGTAATTCAAAATAATATAATATCCAATAGCCTAATCTCGCTAGTGCCGACATCATCAAAAGTAGCTTTATGTAAGGTTCATTTTTTTACAGACTATCCATTACTAACAAGCATATAAGGTTTCGAACGATGAAGTTTAATTATTGAGGATGGTTACCTATGAAAAAAAAATACACCGTAATAATTATCATAAACGCACAGTGATGGAACAAAATAAAGGGTGTGTGAAAAGCCACCCGGGCGGCTCCGGCACCTACAGGCTATGGCTGAAACGGGAACGGGGAAATTAGGATCATAACCGTACCGCACCGTGCCGTGCCCATGCTCAGGCTACAGGCCAAGACCTTTGTCGTGCAGGAAGGAGACTTACAGAGCACAAGGTTATTTTAACGAGCAAGTCACGTCTGCCGCAAGGAACACAAGCGACAAAGGTCCTCAGGATCGAATAATAATTACAAGGGAAGTGTGGCGACGACAGCAAGCAACTTACCTTTAGTGAAGACGGAAGATAAATGGTACTTAGAATCCTTATCGTGTGATTTTTATACTAATGTTTTTTTTTTTTTTCGAATATATACTTTGATTACCAATAATGATAAGATAGAATTACCGGCTGAAATGCTTGAAAACATCAAGGTT
>NC_066531.1:12281026-12383526 GCF_024679095.1 Eriocheir sinensis | reverse complement strand
AGCTGCATACACAAAACAAAGCAAATATTACAAGTGTAAACACGAGATTTACTCATGCCCGTTAAGTGCTTGCTTCGTGCCTACGTGTGGAGCGCTGCCACCACTAGTGGAGGGGTACAGTGGAAGTGATGCAACATTGTGTCAGGATGACACGACAGTGTAGCGCAAGTCATATGCAACCCTTACCTCCCATAATGGAGGCTCGTTACTCTTCATAAATTATTATACCTACCGTTCGTGATTTCCCTCAGTTTATTGAGGACATACAGGTCAGTAGACGGATGATTTGCTCTCTCTCTCTCTCTCTCTCTCTCTCTCTCTCTCTCTCTCTCTCTCTCTCTCTCTCTCTCCACTGCCCACCCCACACGTCAGGCCCGTCGGGTTATCAATTTTTTTCCCGTCCGCTGCTGATTGTTAATAAAAACTTGACTTTGGAAATAAGCGAGATACGGTCATATTCAATTTAGATATGTTTGCTTGAATTACACTGTACGTGTGTGTGTGTGTGTGTGTGTGTGTGTGTGTGTGTGTGTGTGTGTGACTGAGGACTGAATATATTTTTTGGCTCGGAGCTCCTAGTTAGGGGGAAGTGGGGTAAGATGAACCGCTTTTTAGATTTTTCGACCTGGGGTCTTCCCTGGTAACGTGACCCTGTCTCTGTCAGTGTTCATTTGAGTAGCTGTCATTTACCTTTAACCATAAACAAAATTGATATTCTCCTGATAAGGCTTTCACCTTTTTAAAGCCTTTAAAAAATGTGTTTAATGTATCAATAGTACATATACATCCTTTTAAAAGAATAAAAAATCCTTTTGAAAATTTAGCAAAATGCACTTATGTCCATCAACAGGCCTACGAGAGATTGAATCTTCCCAAGTCACATGGGAACACAAACTGGTTCGACTTTCGCAGACTACCAGACAAGTTTTTCGGAGCTGGTAGTGTCACCGAAATATCTTTTTTATCGAATGATGCTTCATCATCGTGGTCGATTATGAAGGCCTGTTTGCTCTCAATGGGCCTGTGTCCCGGGATTCTCTTCATGAAAACTCCCTCGATTTCATCACCGTCGATTACGTCGACTCTTGCGACATATCTTTGTGTGGTTCCCTTCATGCTATGAATGTTCACTACCACGAAACCGCCTTCCATTAACTCGTCATCCGATATATCGTCATCAGAATCTTGTGTAAGTGAATCCATGGTCTCGCATACATCGTCCTCACTATCATCATCCGAAGTGGCATTATAGATGCTGTCTGTCTTGACTTATGTCTCTTACCAAACAAATTCTTCACAATTTCTTTATTCGCCTTGGCGGCCTATTTTTCTTCTCTCTCTGCTGCTACTTCATCCCGGACTGGCGTATCAGTCAGTATTTTTGTGGCCCTTTGCTTTTCTTTCTTTCTTCTTTTTTCCATCGTCGAATGCAGCGGAGCCCCTTTTCATCACATCGAGGGGTACAGGGGCCCGGCCCGTTTTTCTGATGTACTTTCGCGGCATCTGATATCAAATAGATTACAATGAGGATTAAAAAATAATCATTCACACATGATGGTTAAGATGAACTGATGGTTCATCTGTCCCCAAACTTAAAGGTTCATCTTACCCCTCCGCGGCCATTTTGAATGAATCGTTTGTAAATATGTTAATACAAACCGTTACCATCGAAAACATGGACAGAAGAATTATCAAATACTAAACTAATCACCAGCAATTTGCAACAAAAGTAAGACTAATACATACCAGAGTAATTGACGATATCCTCGGCTTCCAATATTTTACTTTTCAATGGAAGAAACATTTTTTGCTGTAAAAACTGACAGACTCTCCACAGGAACGTCTCGCTGCTACCAGAGACACGTGGTGACTACTGGTTTGGTTGTGCAGCATTAGAGCTTGATGCAATCTGTGATCACGTGATCGCAAGAGGTGGTTCATCTTACCCTACGGTTCATCTTACCCCACTTTCCCATACTCGTATTACAGAGGTATCTGACACAGCCGCACGACGCGCGGGGGAGATAACCTACCCCCCTTTTCAAGGCCACAGCACTCTAGCTTCCTCACCCGCAGGCAGAGCTCGGGTCAAAATTAGGGCCGACATGTGCTGTTAAACCACCATTTACTTCTATAATCTTGGCTTTACCCTCGAAACAAGCAGTTTCAAGATGGCAAAGGGAAGGGTTTTCAAATAAGTTTGTCTTCAGTAATATAAGTGAAGCCATGCCATTCCCGAGGTGTTCTTTCAATTGTAGGTTCTTCCCTTTTTCATTTTATTCAGAATTTTTCCTTAAAGTGCATATGACGAACAACACATCTTTGATTTAGTTCCTCATGGGTGCAGTTGCAAAGGACGGGGATGGATGGACGAGAGTGAATGGGAAGATGGGTAAGGCAAGGAAGGGGATGAATGAAGAGAAGGGGAAGGAGTGGGTGGAAACATGGAAACATGGAAATACAGGCAACAGAAAGCCTATTGGCTCATTACGAGGTCGCCCGCTTGGGTGATTTAATCTGCTCGACCGCCACTTGGGGCTTGGTGAGCAGATGAAAGCACCTCGATGTTGAGGAGCAGATGGAAGCCCCTCGTTATTCAGTTTACTCCCGACGCAGCGAAATGACGGTCGATTCTATATTTGAAGGAGTTGATGGTATTCGCATTTACTACTTCTGAGGGAAGATTGTTCCAGTGGCGGATGACTCGGTTTGAAAAGAAACTCCTTCCAATGTCTGTGTTACATCGACTCGACCGAATGGGTAAACCGTTATTTCTAGTTCTTGAGTTGGTTTGCAGTTCAAAGAATTTGGAGTAATCGACGTTATTGAACTTTTTTAGATACTTGAAGACTTGAATCATATCCCCTCGTAGGCGTCTTTTCTCCAATGTAAAGAGATTGAGTCGCTTGAGTCGTTCCTCGTGCAGTTGAGCCCTGAAGGTTGGAATCATCTTTGTGGCGCGTCGTTGAATCCTTTCCAGTAAAGCAATGTCCTTTCTGTAATTGGGAGACCAGAACTGCACTGCATACTCGAGGTGCGGTCTTACCACGGAATTATACAAGGATAGCATCACGTCTGGTGTTTTACACTCGATTTTCCTCGCTATGAACCCGAGCATAATGTTGGCCTTGTTGTATGCTGGACATGTCGCCGAATGGCCAAGACTATTCAGGGACATGTCCCCGAATATTCGGCGAATAAATCACGACACGGCAAACGGGTCGCGGTTAGAGGTGTACACGGGGGTCTATCTATCTATCTATCTATTTATGGATTCTCTCTCTCTCTCTCTCTCTCTCTCTCTCTCTCTATATATATATATATATATATATATCTATATATATATATATATATATATATATATATATATATATTTATATATATATATATATATATATATATATATATATATATATATATATATATATATATATATATATATATATATAAAAAAGATATATATATATATATAGATATATATATATATATATATATATATATATATATATATATATATATATATATATATATATATATTTATTTATTTATTTGTTTATTTATTTATTAATATCATTATTCTGCTATTATTTAACCTTTGTTTCATTTTCAGTTATTTATATTTATTTCTTCTTTCAGTTACTGGTTTGTTTATTGATATTACGTAAACATTCATTCATTCTAAAATATTTGTAGGACAGTAAAACAAAAACAAGTCACATTTATACATTTTATTACACATACTATCATACATATTACTACACATATTACCACACATGGTATTTACTCGCCCACAATTCTGTCCTGTCAGGCCACTGCTCCCCGGGTGTTGTAGTAGTCCATGCGGTAGGCGCGGATTCCCGTGCTCTTGTATGCCACATGGTCATCAGATGATCAGCTGTCAGAAATCTTGGCACTGTCGGAGACTTGTCGCCAGTTATTCCGCGACAAAAAAAAAAACGTTAACATTTCAGATTTTGAGCTCGGCGACATGGACGCCGAATAGTCGGCGACATGTCGCCGAACTGTCCCCGAATTGTCTTGAGCATTCGCCGACATGTCGCCGAATGGTCACGAACTTACTGTAAGAATCTTGGTCATGTCGGCGAACCGGTCGCCGAATTTTTTCACGAACTGATTCGGCGTCAAGTTCGTGGCCAATATTCGGCAGTGTATTTGGGGCTTAAGGCGTCTCCTAGAAGTGATAATCAAGACTTAATCAAATGACAGAGCAGTAGCAGAAAGACGTCGCACTGCTATTGCCCATAGTATAATATCTGCTGTCAGACCTCGTTCATTCATATCACCAATTTTGCTAGGAATATCTGTGTATATTAATAGAAAACTGGAGTCACGTGAACTCATTGATCTTCACGGTAGTTTATCTTTTGCAGATAACTACAGGGAGGTTCAAAGACTATATGATGCCCTTTTACCAAAAGGAGAGCAGTTTTTTTACCTTTCTGGAGATCTAGTCAATTTTATTTTTGACAATGTAGATATAAATGTTCGCACTCTAACATGTCATGGCACGTGGCATACCATGGGTGGCATTGCATGTGTAACCCCAGCAGCAACAGATCAGGTTTCATCTCTGCTACAAAGGTCCACCAGTATCAGATCTGTAGTTCAGATGGGACAGTTCAGTCATGTGCCCATAAAGCCATACAAAAAACCTAAATCTGCAGGACTGAAGTCAGTCATGATTGACCCACCTGAACCCCCTCAACCACTCCCAGCCCTGTTGAACCTGGCTAAATATCTGGATAGTATATAGTTTGCTAGTTTTTCCCAAGCTATTCCTGCAGCAGAGTGTCCTTCCTGGAGTGGATTCATGCAGGTGGCAGTTACAGGGGACAATAATCATAAAAGCAAGATAGAAATTCTTCCATTCATCAACCAAGCTCCATCTCAGCCATCAACCATTTTTGGGAAAGTGTCTTGTGACATTTGACCAGCCACTGTATATCAAAGCTGTTAAGGTCTCCCCTGAGCTCAAGAACACAATAGTCAGGCTTGGTGGGTTTCACCTTCTGATGTCATTCATGGGATCTATTGGCTACATAATGGGCGGTAGTGGTTTGGAGAGTCTGTGGCAGACAGTCTATGCGCTATGTCTATGAATCATATGGTGACAGGGCATGCATATGCAAGAGCTCTTCGTGCCCATTTACTCACAGCAGCTGCTCTTGTGAGGATCTTACTACAGACACCAGGTTGTCTGATTGGGATGGATATCAGTCAGTTTTGCTCTGTTCAAATAATGCTCCTTGCCAGGGAGTGTGACATGAGTAGCATTATGAATGAAGAGGTAGTTCAGCAGCTGACTCACATTTTACATGATCTCATGGCAGATGCTGCTAGACAAAGTCGTACAGGCACGTTATGGATCCAGTATTTAAAGCAGGTGCAAGTAATTATGCTCTTTATCAGAGCAGAGCGCACAGAAGACTGGCATTTGCATCTTCATGCTGTGATTAAATGATCGATATTCCATGCAGCAGGCCATACTGCTTATGCTAAATCATCACGTTTGTATCTTGACTCAATGAAGAAGCTACCTGAAATCATGGGTGAAACTGAATTTCTAAATTTCCCCAAGCATGGTTACTTCACAATACGGAGAAGTGATACATTTTGGAAT
Source organism: Eriocheir sinensis (assembly GCF_024679095.1). NCBI lineage: Eukaryota > Metazoa > Arthropoda > Malacostraca > Decapoda > Varunidae > Eriocheir > Eriocheir sinensis. Next base: position 12,377,885 of record NC_066531.1, on the reverse strand, counting down.
GGGAATTTTACAGACCAAATAATTGAGCAAGAACTCATGAGATTATTGAAGACATCTGGTGAACTGGCTCGTGGTAGGGGAATAACTGATAGCACTGTGATCAAATGGGTCTTTGTAACTCCAAAATGTGTTCCTATCTGCAATGCACTGGAAAACTTCTGTGGTGTTTATAACAGCACATCAGACCAGCATGCTGATTTACGTCCATCCAGAACAGCACGTGACAGTCAGGATTGTGAAACTTTCATTAATTGGCTTTCTACACATTCCCCGTTCTCATATCAAGGGTATGAATCTCTTGTCTGTATTTCTACTGGTTAAGTTGCTAATACTGCACCAAATGCTGATGAATCCTACACAGTGGAGAAAGCTGGAGCAGAAGCAATGACAGGACACAACTATGCTGATCAGAAAATGAAGCGAAAAGACAGGGTTTTGTCAATCAGCAGCGCTAGGTCTCAAGTTTCTATAAGAGGACAGAGTGTGGAAGTCAACGCAGCCGTTCTTTTCATGCGTGTGACATGTGTTATGAAGCATCATAATGAAATGCGGGATTTCCTTTGTTATGAATTTGGGACCCACTCTCCCTCCCTTTTTCATCATGGGATGATGCACAAAAACATCAAAAGTGTCCTTGCCATTATGCTGAAGTCAAAGGTGAATGGCCAGTTACAGATTCCCGAGAACTTACAATTCATTATTGATGGTGGCCACCTCTTACACAGTGTAACTTGGTCATGTGACGCTACATATGGAAAGGTGTGTGACACCTATGTGACACATGTTCTTAATTATTATGGAAGGGGCTCAGCAATCATATTTGATGGATATGACGGCACCATATCAACAACAGCACTAGAACAGCACAGGAGAGCAGTCCAGAATGCATCTGCAGGTATTTTATTTGAGGTGGACATGGTGCCTACCACCTCCCAAACGTCATTCCTGGCAAACAGTAAGAACAAGCAGCGGTTGATTGGTATACTCATGAAAAAATTAAGTCTAATGGTGTGAACTGTTAGCAGAGCACTGCAGATGCAGATCATATCGTTGTAGCCACATCACTGACTGCAGCAGCTGGTGACCATGAACGACCAGTTGTAGTTGTTGGGAAGGATACTGATTTGCTGGTGATGCTCACTGCCCAGGCAACTAGAGATATGAACATTTTCATGATGTTTGAACGTGATCCATCAGTTTACAGCATACATGCTATTCAACAGGCCATCAGTCCCAACCTTAAAACCAATCTCTTGTTCCTACATTATTGAAGGCAGGAACGAATGGGGAATGTTGGATGTGTTTCATCAGCCTTCATCAAGTCATGAAGAGATGGCAAGAGTTGGAGAACAATTTTTGCTAAAACTGTATGGGGCAGTTCAGTCCACCTCTCTGGATATGCTTCGGTATGTACTGTACATGAGGCAGGTTGGTAGAAAATCTGTGTACTCAAGTGGAGTCAACTTAGAGAGCCTGCCACCAACATCAGCTGCCACCAAATATCATTCATATCGGGCCTACTTAGCAGTGCAGCAGTGGTCCGGAAATGAGCTGGCACCTACTGAATGGGGATGGAAAGTACAAGATGGAAGTTTGCTTCCAGTTGCAACAGACCAACCTGTGGCACCTGATCGGGTGTTGCGAATGATCTCATGTGGCTGCATAATAGGATGTGGAAAAAATGCAGTTGTTATAGAGCTGGGCTATTTTACACTGAGATGTGTTCCTCGTGTATTGGGAGGACATGTAACAACAACCAATCCATAGATTCAGATGAGGGTTGAAACTAGAATTGTGTTGTAAATATTATGACATAAATGTACTCACATTTGGTACCTGCCAGACTGGACCAATGGTTTCTTTGTTGTATTATTTGCTTCATGATATATATGCTGTATGGATATGCCTTTCTATGTATTGTATGTTTCACAGTTTGTAGCGGTTAGCATCCTACTGAAATTGGATTTCGTTAATTTAATCTTGTGCCCTTTTTGTGAACCAGATTACTTATGGTAGTTCTGCAATTTGGCAGAATAATTTCTTGAGACAGCACATGGTTATTTTGAAAGTAATGCTTGGATTGAATTTCGAACGGTACATTTACACTCCTTGCCCACAAAAACATGGGGTTAGACCCCAAAATAATCTCTCTCTTCATAGTAACAAAGTTATTACATGTTTAGTGTCTTTCTGGTGTCTGGTCGACTCATCAGCGGTCATCTTGGATTGTGAATTTTCCACAGCCTGAATTTTAGGGGACTTTGTACCATGTTACTAGATAGATTTCCTGAAAAAATCAGCTTTCTACATTTTTTTCCCGGTTCAACACTAATGCTCCTGGGCTCTTAGAAATCTGGGCTAATTTGCATTTAGGAATACTAAGCTATTATTTTGCATTTAGGAATCAAGGCTATTATTTTGCATTTAGGAATACTAAATTATTATTTTCCATTTAGGAAAACTAGGCTATTTTTTTGCATTTAAGAATACTAAGCGATTATTTTGCATTTATAAAACTAGGTTATTATGTTGCATTTACGAATACTAAGTTATTATTTTGTATTTAAGAACACTAGGCTTATTTTGCAGTAACTTTTTTCTTAAGCGAAGTAATTCTCTCTCTCTCTCTCTCTCTCTCTCTCTCTCTCTCTCTCTCTCTCTCTCTCTCTCTCTCTCTCTTTGCATGGCTGCGCAGGGCGCGAGAGTGAGATCTACTTGATTTGTCCATTGTGGCGTAACGCTGAATGGTGCGGCCTGGCGCCTGTTGCCAAGGTCCGTCAGGCGGCACCGTTGCATGAGCCACGTTGCCAAGTGATATGGAAGGTTTACGGAGTCGTTTTCTTTCCCTCTAATCCCAAGCCATTCATAACACCACGCAGTTGTATTATGAATATATATATATATATATATATATATATATATATATATATATATATATATATATATATATATATATATATATATATATATATATATATATATATATATATATATATATATATATATATATATATATATATATATATATATATATTCCAAAAATAGATAACGTACAGACTAACAGTGAGACATAATGCCATGCGTAGGTCATCGCTAGATCTGTAAACAATGGGGGTTTCCCCGGGCTAAGCCACAGGGCTCAATTTTAAGTTAGAGTTGATGGACTATAGTAATGCCGCTCCTGCCCGCTCCCAGTTCCCACCCAGCGGCCCTGCCTCTACACAAGCTGCTGTAATTTCCAACACATCATCTTCATCTCTTGGGGTTGGACTCGTGTTGAGGCTGAGGCACTGGCAGGCAGGAGGCAGTGGACTGGAGGATATTTAAGTATGGTGACCGGACATCCCCCTGTCTGCGGCCCTGCGGCACCCACCCCGTCCCGGCGGCCACGTCCAGCACCCTGGCCTTGGCTCGCCGCTCCAGGGGTACCCAACGCAGCGCCTCCTCCAACGTGATGGCGGGGCCACGGTACCCGCCTTTCCAGATCATCTAAGGGGACGGGGAAGCAGATGATTACAGGTGCGTACCCCAGGGGCCGCATCACTTCACTCCCGGACCTCACGGAGTAGTCGCCGGTTTAACGCAAAATCATTCCAGCGATACCCCATGATTCTGCATAGGCACTTGGTACCGAAGGCATCTCTCTCTCTCTCTCTCTCTCTCTCTCTCTCTCTCTCTCTCTCTCTCTCTCTCTCTCTCTCCTCGTAGTTCTCGGACCACTCGTCGTAGCCGGCCGCCATCTCCTCCGGCGTGATCCCCGGCCTGTGGACGTTCGCGTCCACCCTCATTGCCACGTCGCCCCGACTGCCGCCCTCAGACATTATCCTGCAGCAGGGAAGAGACGGGAGAATCACAGGCAGGGCATGACTACAGTACAGTACAATTCCTTCTTCTTCTGCTTACGATTTACCCCCATAATAGGGGGACAGGGCCTTTGGCCAAAAGGCGGCCCTGTAAGGGGGAGCGGGAAAGTCAAGTCCCGGCGGGGGTAGGGACGCCCCCGCCGCCGCCACAGCCACGGGTAACAGCCGGCGAGCAGCGACGGAGGCACGGGCTCTCCGGGCAGGCGCCCAGTAGACACCCGTAGCGGTGCACGGGCGAGCAGCCGAACGGTCGACTTGATTGCCGCGGTGGGGCCCTAAGCGAGGATAACCAGGCGGGTCAACCACGCCGCCGCAGAAGGACCCCCCAGCTGCTCGCCCGAGGAGTGCTGGCGTTCCACTGTTGAACAATTCCTTTATACATCCTTTATATATTTACAAAGGTACGGTTTTCTAGCCCGCGCCGCACTCCTCGATGACTCGGCGGCTGGCTCTCCAGCTCCGCCCACCTCCATGAGCGGTATGGCCCGCCTCTCTCTCTCTCTCTCTCTCTCTCTCTCTCTCTCTCTGGAATGAAATAGACGAAGCAATTACATAGTTAGTGCAGGGACGATAGCTTGGTTTAAGAGTAGACTGGATAGCTACATGGACGAGGATGACAGGTGATAGTGAGGTGTGGGTGCAGTAAGGCTCTCCGGCTTATTGCACGGCCAGCTGAAGTTGCTCTCTCTCTCTCTCTCTCTCTCTCTCTCTCTCTCTCTCTCTGTGTGTGTGTGTGTGTGTGTGTGTGTGTGTGTGAAAGAGAGAGAGAGAGAGAGAGACTCGTGATCAGGCTGTGATGAATGAACTACACACACACACACACACACACACACACACACACACACACACACACACACACACTGCCAGGCTTCACGGTCTGACAGGGCGGCAGTTCGAGCCCGCTCAGGGCGGATTCTTTCCGTTGACTAGGAGTGGTTACTATCCCCCCTTGAGCAAAGGGGATGGGGTGTGTGGTGTGTGAGGTCCTGCCAGTACCCAGAGATCGACGATAAAGAGCACTTGCTCATGTCGGGAGGGTACCTGCTGCTGGCGATTATGAGCTCCGGGAGGGCAGCATGAGCCAATGCAAGATGGCGCCACTATAAACACTCGCCTGCGCCAGAACGGGCTGGGCCGACCATCAGGCCCCACCGGGAAGAAGCCTTGGGCAGACCATCAGGCACCACCGGGAAGAAGCCTTGGGCAGACCATCAGGCCCCACCGGGAAGAAGCCTACCGGCGCAATAGCCCGCGACGTAAAAAAAAAAAAAATAGTCGCCATGTCAACCATTTTTCTTTTAATCCGACATAAAAATAGTTGTAAGCTCTAAAATGTCTTACTTTTATGAAAATTCCATTTAAAATATGTTAAAATCCTTCAACCTATTAGGCCCGACACGTACCATTCAAGTCACTTGTCGGGACCCAGAAGACCATAACAGCACAATGAATTAATAGTGACCCCAATCAGAGGCAAATACCGGAGGGAGATATGGAGACAAGTATTGTAAATATGTTAGGAGAGGGAAGTGTCACGGGGTAAAATAAGATTAATAACAGGAGTGTGCTCACAAGGAGGTCGCTAGCCGACAAGGGTTGATTCCCGCGGCACGCCAGGAGACACAACGGTGTACACACCCTGACTAGGGAGTACTAACACGACTTACCTGCTCAAATTTCCCGTGGGGTTCTTATTTACTCTCCTTATGGGGCTGGAAGGCACATACGCACAGACAAAAGGGTTACTGATAAAGCTCGTGTACAACTATGCACAACTTTATTACACAAAGAAAACAAGACATGGACAAATCTCACATACACCCAGCTGAGCCTAGCGTTTCTCGTGCTCGCACAAGATTTATCTGCCCTGGCTACACTAACAACTAGCTACTTAACTTGGTGCAGAGGGAGAAGAGTAGAGGCTCGTTGCACAGCCTTGCTTGAGGTGGCTGCAGCTTGTCCTTCCTGCCGTGGGTCCTCTCATCAGGCGCGTGATGTCGGCGGTAGATGCGGCTTTCAGAAAGAGGCCGCCGCGGACTCGACACACCCAAACTGAGACCCGGTGTGGGCTGTATCCCGAAGTGGCGAAGCCCAGGATCCCCGCACTCCAGCAGGAGGAAAACCGCGTGGTGCCAAGAGGTAGGCGAGAGTAGAGGAACGTCGCCCCGTGACCTCACCAGACGGCGGTCAGGGGGAGAAGTCAGTCCCGAGCCGCGGCGAGTGACCTGACGGGCCCCAACTCGCCCGGCCGAGATGCAAAACGCTGCTGGCGAGGAAAAATACAACAGAGGGTGCTGACAGCACTCTGAGCAATACTGCCATAGGCAGATATCGTTACACTTCTCTGACGCGCAGCTATAACTTGCAAGTGCATGGCACCGCAATATAAACAGCGGAGCAAGCTACGTACAGACACGAAGAGGAAAGCAACAATCGCGAGCTAGCAACACAGGGCGCCCAGCCAGGCCGCGGGCGGCAACAGCCCCCATGGCGGGAAGCACAAAGGCAATAGCCCAACATCGTCACAGCAGAGGCGTACAAGCTACAGTAATGCACACACTACTGTGCACCTGCAGAGAGTGGAGTGGTGACTCCTGAAAGTGCGTAAACGCAGGTAAAACACAGCGGGCGACCCGCACGAAAATGCACGCCTTGGCATCACTACGCTCGTCGCCTAGGCAACGAACAGGTTGAGTCATCGTGACCCGCCCCGCGCCTAGGTCACGTGACGAACTAGGAAAACGCGTCAACAGCTTCCCTATAGCAAATACTATAAAAATAACTTGTCGCGAATCTAAACCGCGACAGGAAGGAAAGCAATTAGTCATATATACAAAGTCGTAAACATCTGATAAGCACTAACACTAACAAGGGAGGTTACGGAAAATACCAAGACCCACATACAGAAAACAGATACGGTACCCAGTAGGCGTGGTCAGAAAGTGTGGAAAACCATTCAAAAGACTTTAAACACGTGACCTCAGTCGTGACGACATGCTATAAGCGAATAACTGAACAGATAAGTCACTGTGGGAGCGTCATAAGAGTGAATCACGAATAGCAGGAGAAGTAAACAATACAACATAATGAGCGAGCCAATGTTTGTTGACAGGAAGTATTGGCTACTGGTTATATAGAAAATTAAAGCGTGTCAAGAATGTAGTTCCGAGTCAAGCAAAGAAAAAATGTGACCTAGAAATCAGTAGTAAGACCAGACCGAGCTTGGTTCTCGCCTCAAGCAGACCTGCTACTCACTCAGCTGAGAATGGCTGTTGTGATCTTAATCGTGAGTAGAAATTCGAGAATCTAAGGGAAACCGACTGTATTGTCCTGGAGATTATAATGTGAGGAGATGTGTAGTAGGATTGTGAGTGGGACAGGATTGTGATCATTTTATTGCTATGTAAAGCAAAGGTAGAAACCGCTGGGTGTGGTATAATTTGGTGCTTCCGTGAAATTGTTGTAGATTATACTATAGGAATGTGTTATTAGGATTTGAGGAGAGTACTTAATTACTGTGATGTAACCAGAGGGAAACAAACCACTGCTTGTGGAATGACGAGTGTTATTATTATTGGCAACAACTGAGCACATATTGTAGTATTATGTTCAAGACATGTCGTTTGTCATATGTTGCATCCATTGCTGAATAAGCCAGTGTTATGATCGTCTGAGCATATAATATTGCGTAAGGCAATTACTTTCATTTAATTTTAAATAAATGTATATTTTCGTTTTCCCTTGTTTATCCCCGAACACCAGTCTCCAATAACAACTTCAACCAGATCACTCTCCCAGGGATACGAGACGGTGAGATCATTTATGGAGTTATTAATGAGTGATGAAAGAGTTTTTAATACAAGCTGATGCAAATAAAAAAATTAAAAAAACAAGCTGATGCAAATAAAAAAAAAAGTAAGAATTAAATACAAGAAAAGAAGGATCCACAAACTTTGCCGCCCGCGTTCGTTACCCTTAAAAAGGAGGGTCTTGAAATTATGATATAATAAATACGACCCTCCAAACTTGCTGATTCATTCAGTCATCTGTAGTTACCTAGTAATCTTTCAATGACATTTTGTACCAATCTTACTTCTCTTCTATAAATACTATCCGTTAAAATTACTAATACCTATGTAATTAATCAAGCACTCGATAACATCTGTAATCGTCATTCAGGTGTGTCGAGACTTCTGAATAATGTACGTACGTCATTAGGCTCGGGATATCGCAGATAATGGCGGACACTTGACTTTCTTCGCGGACAGGTAAAATACGGGACCTAACACTAACCCGGGAACACACACGTTACCGCATTAATCACACGACGGACTCAAAATAGCCTCGCAACCGCCTTGGGCGGCCGCCAAGTCATTACAAATAAGTCATCTAGTGTGAAAGAGGCTCAGCCTCCAAGACACATTACCGGCAGCCTTAATGGAGGAGTTCGTTTCCGAGCGGGAGAGCGTGCGAGGAAGAGCCAGTTTGCCGGATTACTTGTTTTCGTCTTTTTCTTGAAGGCCGGACTTGGGAGGTATTTGTATAATGAATGATGTATAACTATTTTCACTCACAGCCACTATCACATCTTAGTGTTGCTTAATACAGATGAAGGTTTTCCTTATATACTTATTTGTCATGGAGAGAGAGAGAGAGAGAGAGAGAGAGAGAGAGAGAGAGAGAGAGAGAGAGAGAGAGAGCTTCCTCAGGCAGGCTACCCATTTATCGACCAGCCCGAAAAGAAAGAAGGATGAATAGCTGGGTGAGCACACTGACTGCCCAAGCCGGGATTCGAACCCGGGCCCGCGGATTCGTAGCTAACCACTAGACCATGGAGGCATAAAAAAAGATTCAAGGGGTGAGAAACTTGCTATATGTGGAGAGACTCAAGCATCTAATGCAGCCATTGTCAACAAGATGAGAAAACAATTAAAAGGAAATAAACTGAAGTTGCTAACGCTTGGTTGCACTGCACACACTTTAGATGTTCTGGCTCATGATCGGACAATTGGTAACATAAAAGAAAATGTGGTTCATGTTATAAAATACGTTTGAAACCATCACCCTGCCTCAGCAAGATATGGAGAGAGACGGTCAATGTCTTGTTCTGCTCCAGGACACTAGACGAACCATGTTTGAACTGGGTCAAGGCGTGGCTTAGCAATAGGAAGCAAAGAGTGCAAATCAATGGTAAAAGATCTCACTGGGGATGTGTTACGGGTGGGGTCCCACAAGGTTCGGTATTAGGTCTACTTTTGTTTATTATTTATATCAGTGACTTAGATACAGGAATTAGTAGTGATGTCAGTAAGTTTTTTTTTTGTTTTTTTTACAACAAAGGAGGCAGCTCAAGGGCACACAAAAAAAGAAAACAATAATAAAAAAAGTCCGCTACTCGCTGCTCCTAAGAAATAAATAAAAGAGGTGTCCAAAAGCAAGGTCAAATTCGGGAGGAGAGATGTCCTGATACCCTCCTCTTGAAAGAGTTCAAGTCGTAAGCAGGAGGAAATACATATGAAGGAAGATTGTTCCAGAGTTTACCAGCTTGAGGGATGAAAGAAATGAAGATGCTGGTTAACTCTTGCATAAGGGGTTTGGACAGTATATGGATGAGCATGAGTAGAAAGTCGTGTGCAGCGGGGCCGCGGGAGGGAGGGAGGCATGCAGTTAGCAAGTTCAGAAGAGCAGTCAGAGTGGAAATATCGATAGATAGAAAGAGAGGCAACATCGCGGCGGAATTTAAGAGGTAGAAGACTATAAGTATGAGGAGGAGAGCTGATGAGACGAAGAGCCTTAGCCTCCACTCTGTCCAGAAGAGCTGTATGAGTGGAGCCCCCCCACACATGAGATGCATATTCCATACGAGGGCGGACAAGGCCCCTGTATATGGACAGCAACTGTGCGGGGGAGAAGAACTGGCGGAGACGGTACAGACTGCCCATCCTCGAGGAAGCTGATTTAGTAAGAGATGAGATATGAAGTTTCCAGTTGAGATTTTGAGTTAAGGATAGACCGAGGATGTTTAGTGTTGAGGAAGGTGATAGCTGGGTGTTGTCAGAGAATAGGGGATAGTTGTTTGTAAGATTGTGTGTTTTTGAGGCGTTGAAGGACACCAGGTTCCTCTTGCCCCAATCGGAAATTATAGTAAGGTCTGAGGCTGAGCGTTCTGCAGCCTCCAGCCTTGAGTCGTTAAGTTCCTGTAGGGTGGGTCTTCTATTAAAAGAAGTTGAGTAATGCAGAGTGGAATCATCGGCGTAGGAATGGATAGGACAGTTCGTTTTGGAAAGAAGATCACCAATGAACAACAGAAAGAGAATGGGACATAGGACAGAACCCTGTGGGACACCACTGTTAATAGCTTTAGGGGAAGAACAGTGACCGTCTACCACAGCAGAGATAGAACGGCCGGAAAGGAAACTGGAGATAAAGGAACAGAGAGAGGGATAGAATCCGAAAGAGGGTAGTTTAGAAAGCAAAGACCTGTGCCAGACTCTATCGAAGGCTTTCGATATGTCTAGCGCAACCGAGAAAGTTTCACTGAAACGGCTAAGAGAGGATGACCAAGAGTCAGTTAAGAGAGCAAGAAGATCGGAAGTAGAATGCCCCTTGCGGAACCCATACTGGAGATCAGATAGAAGGTCAGAAGTGGAAAGGTGGTTTTGAATCTTCCGGTTAAGGATTGATTCAAAAGCTTTAGATAAACAAGAAAGTAAAGCTATAGGACGGTAGTTTGAGGGATTGGAACCGTCACCCTCCTTAGGCACAGGCTGTATGAAGGCATACTTCCAGCAGGAAGGAAAGGTAGATGTTAACAGGCAAAGGCGAAATAGTTTGACCAGGCAGGGTGACAGCGCAGAGGCATAGTTTTTAAGGACAATAGGAGGCACTCCATCAGGTCCATAACCTTCTGAGGATTGAGGCCAGAGAGGGCATAGAAAACATCATTTTGAAGAATCTTTATAACAGGCACAAAGAAGTCAGAGGGTGGATGAGTAGGAGGAATATGCCCAGAATCGTCCAGAGTGGAGTTTTTAGAAAAAGTTTGAGAGAAGAGTTCAGCCTTAGAGATAGATGAGACGGCAGTGTTGCCGTCAGGACTGAGGAGTGGAGGCAAAGATGAAGAAGTGAAGTTGGAGGAGATGTTTTTGGCTAGATGCCAGAAGTCACGGGAAGAGTTAGAGAAAGCAAGGTTTTGGCATTTTCTATTAATGAAAGAGTTTTGGTTAGTCGGAGAATAGATTTGGCATGATTCCGGCCAGAAATGTGAAGTTCATAATTAGCATTAGTTTGAAGGCAAAGATGAAGAAGTTAAGTTGGAGGAGATGTTTTTGGCTAGATGCCAGAAGTCACGGGAAGAGTTAGAGAAGGCAAGGTTTTGGTATTTTCTATTAATGAAAGAGTTTTGGGTTAGTCGGAGAATAGATTTGGCATGATTCCGGCCAGAAAAACCTTTTGTGAGCTGCCTCTCTATCATTGACAGCACGAGAACAAGCGTGATTAAACCAAGGCTTTTTAGCGTGAGGAGTAGAGAAAGAACGAAGAATGTATGCCTCCATTCCAGAGACAATCACCTCTGTGATGCGCTGCACATACACAGAGGGGTCTCTATCCTGGAAGCAATAATCATCCACGGGAAATCGGAAAAGTACATCCCCACGCTACCACTCGGATTTCTCAGTCACCGCCGAGTGGCTTAAAACTACCCACATGCTGTCCTGAAGACCACCCATCAACCCGGACTCTAGAGGAAGCCGTCCAAGCGAATCAAGAACGAGTTCCGGGGGGCAGCATGAGCCAATGCAAGATGGCGCCACTATAAACACTCGCCTGCGCCAGAACGGGCTGGGCCGACCATCAGGCCCCACCTGGAAGAAGCCTACCGGCGCAAAAGGCAACAGCACGAGAACAAGCGTGATTAAACCAAGGCTGTTTTGCGTGAGGAGTAGAGAAAGAACGAGGAATGTATGCCTCCATTCCAGAGACAATCAACTCTGTGATGCGCTGAGCACACACAGAGGGGTCTCTATCCTGGAAGCAATAATCATTCCACGGGAAATCGGAAAAGTACATCCTCAGGTCGTCCCACCGAGCTGAAGCAAAATGCCAGAAGCATCGCCTCTTCGGTGGGTCCAGAGGGTGTACAGGAGCGATAGGACAGGATGCAGAAATAAGATTGTGATCGGAGGAGCCCAACGGAGAGAACAGTTTGACAGAATAAGCAGAAGGGTTTGAGGTAAGGAAGAGGTCTAGAATGTTGGGCCGATCTCCAAGACGGTCGGGAATACGTGTAGGGTGCTGGACCAACTGCTCTAGGTCGTTGAGGATAACAAAGTTGTAGGTTTGTTCACCAGGCTGGTCAGTGAAAGGGGATGAAAGCCAAAGCTGGTGGTGAACATTGAAATCTCCTAGGATGGAGATTTCAGCGAAGGGAGAGTGGGTCAAGATGTGCTCCACTTTAGAATTCAAATATTCAAAGAATTTTACATAGTTAGTAGAGTTAGGTGAGAGATAAACAGCACATATGTATTTAGTAATAGAATGACAATGAAGTCTTAGCCATATGGTAGAAAATTCAGAAGAGTCAAGGTTGTGGGCACGAGAGCAAGTGATGTCGTTGTGCACGTAGGCGCAACATCCAGCTTTGGATTGAAATTTAGGATAGAGATAGTAGGAGGGAACAGAGTAGAGATTGCTGTCAGTAGCCTCAGAAACCTGTGTTTCGGTAAGGAAGAGAAGGTGAGGTTTAGACGAGGAGAGATGATGTTCCACAGAATAAAAATTAGAACGGAGACCGCGAATGTTGCAGAAATTGAGAAGAAAGAGGTTCGAGGAGTCATCAAGACACCTCTCGGGTCGGCAGCCAGAAGGGGAGTCCTCCCTGGGGGCATTTGTGCCCCCCCCCCCCCAGGCGGGGACTCCGAGGTTTGATGTAGGTGCGCCATTTTGAAATTTGAATTTTGGGAAAAGGTGTATATGTTGTGTCAATGTAGTGTGGTGTGGATAGAGAGAGGATCTGTCTTTAGAAAGCATGCTGAACTACTCTCCGGTGTTGTTGAGACAATAGGGAAACGGTTAGTGAGGACATGGTCTTTGGAGGGCTTCAGCTCCTTCTCACCTCCATATATACCTCACCGTGAGTGGCTTGCGCCCGTTCGGTAGGTGTCTTCCTACCTACTCCGGCCATATGATGATACCAAGATCGGTAGAATAATTGAGTCGGATCAGGACGCTAGTATTCTCCAGGATGAACTAAACATTGTATGTCAGGGCGGATAAATGGCAAATGGAGTTCAACAACCCCTCACATAACTATTGCTTAAATGACGCTCCCACAAGCAGGTCTGGGTGCGAGAGGATTTAGGGTCTTAGTGAGCTCTGATCTCCGTCCAAGGACACAATGCATTCAAGCTAGAAATCAAGCAAATAGGGTACTGGGATTTATTTCAAGAAGCGTAAGCAACAGAAGCGCCGAAGTCTTCCTCAAACTATATTTAGCATTAGTTAAACCTCATCTTGACTGCGGTTCAGTTCTGGTCACCTTACTATAGAATGGATATCAAAATGTTAGAATCGGTGCAGAGGAGGATGACTAAGATGATTCAGGGGTTGAGAAACTTGCCATACGAGGAAAGACTCAAACAGTTAAAACTTGCATTCTCTAGAAAGGCGAAGGGTGCGTGGAGACATGATCGAGGTTTATAAATGGATGAAGGGCTTTAATAAGGGGGATATTCATAAGGTGTTGTTGGTAAGAGAACCGAGTAGGACACGAATTAATGGGTTTAAACTGGATACATTCAGATTCAACAGGGACATAGGCAAAAATTGGTTTGCTAACAGAGTGGTGGATGAGTGGAATAGGCTTAGCAGTCATGTGGTGAGTGCCAATACAACTGTCACATTAAAAAATAGATTAAATAAATTCATGAACAGCGAGATTAGGTGGGGTTAGATACACAGGAGCTTAGGTTCAATAGAACTGCCTTGTACAGGCCTACAGGCCTCTTGCAGACTCCTACGTTCTTGTGTTCTTATATATATATATATATATATATATATATATATATATATATATATATATATATATATATATATATATATATATTATATATATATATATATATATAATGAACTAACAAGCTCATGGAAATCAGTGAAGTTAATGATAGGGAAAATATTGATATCAAAGTTAGTGTTTTCGTAATTAATTTTTCCGTAGTATATTGTTGCCCTGGTAATACGGTCAAGATTTAAATCAATGACATTTGAAAAGAATATCATAATTTAAGTCGATTTACGTCAATGATTAAAAAAAAATCCTTAAATTTAAATCAGTGATTTAAATCAACTTGATTTAAATCAAACAACCCTGCGTTATATAATTATGTGTCTAATAAATTAAACAATATTGATCCGCCTTGTTAGGAGCTCACCTTCACCACCCCCGCGCAGCCGCCGTACCCGAAAAGAGACATTTTCTCCACGGTAATAATTACGATAGTTTTCGTCACGTCATCGAAGTGTTTTATACATACTTTGAAGGTACAGTCGTGGGACGCAAGTGTTGACACAGTTTCCAAAATGTTTCAGACGCCGCCAGCGAAAGACGGCAACTATCCAGCAGAGCTACATTTGAGTTATATGTGGTGTGTGTGTGTGTGTGTGTGTGTGTGTGTGAAAGGGACAAAGAGTGTGTGTGGGTGTGAAAGATATATTATTTAAGGATTTTTGTTACGAAACTGTGAGCGTCAACTGCACGACGATTATGTTTTTTTAAAAAAATATGTTATGAATGCTCTTGTTTCCACCAGTGCACGCTCTGTAATAAGATTTTCTGCATTTCATAAACTACATACTTGCTTGGCTTTGGTCGTCAGTGTGCATTCTGGTGTGTGTGTGTGTGAGAGAGAGAGAGAGAGAGAGAGAGAGAGAGAGAGAGAGAGAGAGAGAGAGAGATTAATTTATGTTAAGAAAAAAAGTTACTGCAAAATAATAGCCTAGTTTTCTTAAATGCATAATAATAGCTTAGTATTCGTAAATGCAAAGTAATAGTATAGTTTAATAAATGCAAACGAATCGCTTAGTATTCTTAAATGCAAAATAATAGCTTTGTAATTCAATTCAATTCATAATAGCCTACTAGTTTCCTAAATGCGCCGGCTGGCATGGTCGATGGCGACGTAATTGCATAACATTGTCAAGCGAGAGTTAAATGGTGACATCATTAGATATTTTTTTATTATATCATAATATTTGTGCACGTTATCAATGTTTTCTTCGCATTTTCTTAGGGACGACGTTGCAGAAATGAGTACAACATACATTCAAATGCGTAATAGCGTTGTAAACAACTTTAGCTGTCCTTGACTAAATTTGAACGAAATGTAAAAGAGACATTTTCGTCCACAAATTACAAACTTGTTATCAGTGTGCACAACTGACAGATTCATATCTAATAACTTATGGAGAGTGTATATGTAGTGACATATCTGAACATTAGCCTCTTTCCATGCGGTGTATATATTTTAAAGTCAGGGCCGGTGAACGAAACCCAGTGGACAGTGTGTCAACACTTGTGTACCACGATTGTACAACATAAGTTTTCCTGGGTTATTGGTCATGGAGTTCTCTGACATTAGGCACTGTAAAGCCAAAGACAGGGAGGGTATGGTAGTTGGGGTAGTGCTAATTGCCATTTGAGCAACGTAAAAAAGCAACGAAAAGGGGGTGGGGGGAAGGTGGAAAGAAGATCATTGATGAATAACAGGAAGAGAGTGAGTGATAGGACAGAGACTTGTGGAACACCACTGTTGATAGGTTTAGGGGAAGAACAGTGACCGTCTACCACAGCAGAGATAAAACGGGCGGAAAGGAAACTGGAGATAAAGGAACAGAGAGAGGGATAGAATCCGAAAGAGGGTAGTTTAGAAAGCAAAGACCTGTTCCAGACTCTATCGAAGGCTTTCGATATGTCTAGCGCAACCGAGAAAGTTTCACCGAAACGGCTAAGAGAGGATGACCAAGAGTCAGTTAAGAGAGCAAGAAGATCGGAAGTAGAATGCCCCTTGCGGAACCCATACTGGATATATTTTTGGCTAGGTGCCACAAGCAAGGGAAGAAATAGATAAAGCAAGGTGTTGACATTTTCTGTTGATGAAAGAGGTTTTGGTAAGTTGGAGAATAGATTTGGCACGATTCCGGGCTGAAATGTAAAGTTTGTGATTAGTAGGAGTGCGAAGGCTCTGGAACCTTTTGTGAGCTGCCTGTCTATCTTTAATAGCACCAGAACAAGCATGGTTAAACCAAGACTTTTTAGCATGAGGATTAGAGAAAGAACGTAGGATGTATGCCTCAATTCCAGAGACAATCACCTCTGTGATGCGCTGGGCACACACAGAGGGGTCTCTCTCCTGGAAGCAGTAATAATTCCACGGGAAATCGGAAAAGTACATCCTCAGGACGTCCCACCGAGCTGAGGCAAAATGCCAGAAGCATCGCCTCTTTGGTGGGTCCAGATGATGAACAGGAGCGACAGGACAGGATACATAAATAAGGTCGTGATCGGAGGAGCCCAACGGAGAGAACAGTTTGACAGAGTAAGCAGAAGGGTTAGAGGTAAGGAAGAGGTTTAGTATGTTGGGCGTGTCTCCAAGACGGTCGGAAATACGTGTAGGGTGCTGAACCAACTGCTCTAGGTCGTTGAGGAGGGCAAAGTTTTAGACTTATTCACCAGGCTGGTCAGTGAAAGAGGATGAAAGCCAAAGCTGGTGGTGAACATTGAATCAGTGAAGGGAGAGTGGGTCAAGATGTGCTCCACTTTAGAGTTCAAGTAGTCAAAGAATTTTACTTAGATAGCAGAGTTGGATGAGAGATAAACAGCACAGATGTAGTTAGTAATAGTATGACAATGAAGTCTTAGCCAGATGGTGGAAAATTCAGAAGAGTCAAGGTCGTAGGCACGAGAGCAAGTGATGTCGTTGCGCACGTAGACGCAACATTCAGCTTTGGATTGAAATTTAGGATAGAGATAGTAGAAGGGAACAGAGTAGAGATTGCTCTCAGTATCCTGAGAGACCTATGTTTCGGTGAGGAAGAGAAGGTGAGGTTTAGAGGAGGAGAGATGGTGCTCCACAGAATGAAAATTAGTATCCTACATATCATGAATATGAAATATAAGTACTTAGCTAGAAAATAACATATACAAGAGGTCGTTGTGGTTAATGCTGTCCATATGTTTGTCAACAAATGATGAGCGATGGACTGACGGAGTGGATCATCCGTGCCGAGCGGCCGCTATTTCGCTGACGTCATTTTGAGGTCATTATTAACGTCGACTGATCGGTCAAAACGGAATAGTGGGAACCTCGCCTTATCTCATTTCCCTCACCTCCTTCCTTTTCCTCCATCCCCTCCTTTCCTCCCTTATTTTTTCTCTCCCTCACCTTCCTTTACTTACACCCCTCTCTCCCTCTTATCACCTCCCTTACTCCTTACCTCCCTCCATCCCCTCCTTTCCTCCCTTATTCTCTCTCTACTCACTTTCAATCCATCCCCGTCGTTCTCTCCCCTCCCTTCTCTTCTCTTCCATCTTCTCTCCTCCCTTACTCTTTCTCTCCCTCTCCTTTCTTTTCCTCTCTCCTCCCTTCCCAGTTCCCACCTCCCTCCTCCCTTACATTCTCTCCCTCTCCTCCCTTACTCTTTCTCAGTCACGTTGTTTTGTTTTGAGGTGAGCCGAGTACCGCCCCCCCCCCACCGTCCCACTTTGACCCGCTCTATTGTTATATATCTCCATTATTTCTATCTCCCTTCCTTCTGTTTCCTCTATTCCTTCTTTCCTCTTCTTTATTCTTCTGCAATTCTCTCCTTTCTCCTTCTTTTTCTTTTCTCTTCTTCCTCTCTTCTCCTTTATCACACTTCTCATGTTTGTTATTGTAATTATTATTATTATTATTATTATTATTATTATTATCATTATTCTCTCTCTCTCTCATATAGAAGAAGAAAACTATTAAAACAAGAAGAAAAAAACAACCTATAGCTGTGGAAAATTATTATAATTGGTTTCATGCACTAAATTAATATTCCTTCCTTTACTGTTTTCTGTTATCATATTACGAGTCTGATCATTTCCTCCACTGCATGAATATTGCACACATGTTTCTTGTATTAATTGAAAATCACACAGTATGCGCTAACCACTCTTGCAGGAAGGCTGTTACAGTTGCGGACGACTCAATTCGAGGAAGGAAGGAGGGAGGGAGGGAGGGAGGGGGCGGGAGAGAAATTTATTGACTTCTTTATTCTTTGTTGCATATCTCATAATAGAAGGGTGTCGATCCAGTGCAGATGTAGCTAACAGATGTGGAGTAAAGGACCTGCATGGAAACAGTGCTCAGAAGGGAAAGACTCCGATGGTTTGGACATGTAAAGAGAGCAGGGGAGGATACAGTGCTGGGAGTTGTGGAGAGAATGGAAAGATAGGGTGTCCGGTGCAGATGTAGCTTACAGATGTGGAGTAGAGGACCTGGAAACAGTTTCTTTTTTCCTTTTTTACATGTGACCTAAAGCGCCGGCAGGCTTTTTTTATTAGGGGCCTGATGGTGGGCCCGAGCCCGTTATGGCGCAGACAATTGCTTATAGTGCTGCAATTATTATTGGCTCATGCTGCCCCCCGGAGATCATTCTTGATTTCACTTGCATAGCTTCTTCTAGAGCCCGGGTTGGTGGGTAGTCTTCAGGACAGCATGTGGGTAGTCTTAGGCCCCTCGGCGGTGACTGAAAAATCCCAGGTGGTTAGCGGCGGATTCGAACCCTCATCATCATCAACGCTCCGAATGCGGGGCCGGCACGCTAACCACTCCGCCACCACCTCAGAAAAATGGAAACATGGAAATGCAGGCAACAGAAAGCCTATTGTCTCATTACGAGGTTGCCTGCTTTGGTGATTTAATCTGGTCGACAGCCACTTGGCGCCTGGGGTCCAGATGAAAGCACCTCGACATTGAGGAGCAGATGAAAGCACCTCGATATTGAGGAGCAGATGAAAGCACCTCGATAATGAGGAGCAGATGAAAGCACCTCAATATTCAGTTTACTCCCGACGCAGCGAAGTGGCGGTCGAATCTATATTTGAAGGAGTTGATAGTATTCGATTTTACTACTTCTGAAGGAAGATTGTTCCAGTGACGGATGACTCGGTTTGAAAAGAAACTCCTTCCGATGGGAAAGACTCCGATGGTTTGGACATGTGAAGGGAGCAGGGGAGGATACAGTGCTGGGAGTTGTGGAGAGATTGGCAAGACAGGGTGCCCAGTGCAGCTAGATGTTGCTAACAGATGTGGAGTAGAGAACCTGGAAACAGTGCTCAGAAAGGAGACTCCTATAGTTTGGACATGTGAAAAGCAGGGGAGGATACAGTGCTGGGAGTTTTGAAGAGATTGAAAGTAAAAGGAAGGAGACCAGGTGGTAGACCTAGGAAAACGTGGAGAAGGTGTATACAGGAAGACTTGGCAGTGATGGGATTGGATGAGCATCAGGCAGAAGACAGAGCAGAATAGAGGAGACCCATAAAGCGTCCAACCTCTCAGGAAGAGTGAAAACGGACGTTAAACGAAATTATGATGATGGTTATGATCTCATAATAGAAGAAGAAAAGAACTAAGAACCTTAAGTGACCTGTGGAAAGGATTAAAGCACTTCTGCTACTCTCGGATACGTTCAGTTCACTCCCGACGCAGTAAAGTGACTGTCAGTGGAAATGGAGTTGATCGTTTCCGCACTGACTACTTCTGCGGGGAGGCTGTTCCAGTGGCGGACGACTCTGTTCGAGGAAGGAAGTATGGAGGAGGGAGGGATGGGAGCGAGAGTTTTTATTCTTTTCGTTAATCTTTGTTCTCTCGTTCCATCTCATCCTTCCACATGCTCACTGCCACATATACTTCACTGCTCTGTTACTTAACTTTACTTTCTGATCATTTCACTTGACTTTCAGATTAAATAAGTTAACTTCCCCTGCATTGCGCCACGTAGGGCTACAGCAGACGCTTTTAAAATTAGGAACAACAGACGCATTATAAATTAGGAACAGCAGACACATTATACATTAGGAACAGCAGACGCATTATACATTAGGAACAGCAGACGCATTATACATTAGGAACAGCAGACGCATTATACATTAGGAACAGCAGACGCATTATAAATTAGGAACAGCAGACACATTATATATTAGGAACAGCAGACACATTATAAAATAGGAACAGCAGACACATTATAAATTAGGAACAGAAGACGCATTATAAATTAGGAACAGCAGACGCATTATAAATAAGGAACAGCAGACGCATTATAAATTAGGAACAGCAGACGCATTATAAATTAGGAACAGCAGACACATTTAAAATTAGGAAGAGTAATCACTTAAATTAACTTGAGAAACAAACAAAGATTAACATGATCCTGAGGGGAAGTAGGCACCCGTTTATTATATATATATATACATGTCTGTACATCATCAAGACCCCAAGACCCAGACCAAGCATTCCTAAACGTATACTATAGTCGCAGCACACGAGTCTGAGGTCTTCGTTATCGTGTTCTGGCAACTTGCTATTACACATGCACACACACATACAGTTACGTAATCAGCGGTCTTATTTTTTTTTTTTACAACAGAGGAGTGGCCGAAAGATAGAGAAGAGCTGTGTGGGTGGAGCCCCCCACACATGCGATGCATACTCCATACGAGGGCTGACAAGGCCCCTGTATATGGATAGCAGCTGTGCGGGGGAGAAGAACTGGAGGAGACGATGAGAGATGAGAAGTTTCCAGTTAAGATTTTGAGTTAAGGACAGACCGAGGATATTTAGTTTTGAAGAATTATAAGGTGACATCTGAGTGTAGTTGAAGAATAGGGGATAGGTGTTTGGAAGATTGTGTCGAGTTGATAGGTGGATAAATTGGGTTTTTGAGGCATTGAAGGACACAAGGTTCCTTTTATCCCAATCGGAGATGATAGCAAGGTCTGAGGTTAAGCATACTGCAGCCTCAGCCTTATAAACTAAAACAGATTTTTGCGACAATTTCAATAATATGATTAATACTGACAAATGTCCTATGCGTAGACTATCATATAACATCGTAGACGCACGATAATTCACACCTCAGTCTCGGGTGCCGCGACGAAAGCCAAGGCTGTTACATAGAGACGGCCTTGGCACAGCACAACTATAACTCCTCCTCCTCATCTCTCTCCTTTCCCTTCCCTCCTCTTCCTCCTCACTCAGAAGACGAGACCCTCCTTGTCACAGAAATAGTTTGGGACGATGCGCCGCTCCACCTGAAGGAATTATGACCATCATTTCAAATACGTGACCTTCTCCCCCTGGCCAGCTCCTGACCATCTCCTTATACCAGTGTCGTGATGGGCGCCCATACAGTGAAAAGCCCCGCCAGACAGAAACCTTGATTAGAGTAAATGTTTTCTTGTACCAACGTTGCCAGATAGTTGTACTCAGCCTCTTATATTTACCAACTTCCGACCCCAAAACTGTCTCCTGGGGCTCAATAACTAGATTCATTTATATCTATCATTAAAATAGTGAATTCCTGAGGTTTCTTGGCAATAGTTAGGTGTCAAAAAACGGTAAATACTATGCTCTGAGTACGATAATCTGGCAACGATTCTCCCTACCTTCTTCCACTTCCCGTCCGCCTCCAGCAGGTCCATGTAATGCTCCAGCTTGTCCTTGTATGAAGGCGCGGTCTGTAGGTACTCAAGGCGCATCACGATGATCACGAAGCCTCCTGGAGTGCCGGAGAGGAGGCAATCAGTTAATCAATGGGGCATACGCTGGGGGGCGCGTCTTCCAGCCCACCCTAGGAAGACTACCTCAGAGTTTACTCCAGGCAAATCTGAAGTCTCTATCTAGGCTCTTTCCCATCCTAAACGAAAAGCCTCTCGTAAAAGTTGCTGGGATTACCATGAACAGTTTTGCGATCCTATAGTGATGGTTCTACACGTCTGTCACGATCTTCAACGGGAAAACCACCCATGAAAACCTGGTGAATTTTCTATGTGGTCTTGGGAAATAGTCGTTGCGGAAGATCTGCACGACCAGGAACAATGCTAACCTACGGGCCCTCGCACGAATATCTAAGCTAAGGGTCCAGCGTCCAGCGCCTTCACCCACGCACACACACACGCACACACATACACACACACACCACCAGAGCCTTCACACTCCTACTAACCATGAACTTTAAATTTCAGCCCGGAATCGTGCCAAATCTATTCTCAGAATGACCAAAACCTCTTTCATCAATAAAAATGTCAACACCTTGCTTTTTCTGATTCTCCCCCGTGACTTCTGGCACCTAGCCAAAAATATCTCCACCAATTTCACTTCCTCTTTCCCTCCTCTCCTTAACCTCTTTCCCTCCTCTCCTTAACCCTTACTACTTACAGGCTGGAGTAGGTAGGAAGACACCTACCGAACGGGCGCAAGCCACTCCCGGTGAGGTATATATGGGAGGTGAGAAGGGAGCTGAAGCCCTCCAAAGACCCTTCCCATGTCCTCACTAACCGTTTCCCTATTGTCTCACCAACACCGGAGAGTAGTTCAGCATGCTCTCTAAAGACAGATCCTCTCTTTATCCACACCACACTACATTCACACAACATATACACCTTTTCCCAAAATTAAAATTTCAAAATGGCGCACATACACCAAGCCTCGGAGTCCTCGCCTGGGGGGGGGGCCACAAATTCCCCCAGGGAGGACTCCCCTTCTGGCTGCCGACCCGAGAGGTGTCCTGATAACTCCTCGAACCTCTTTCTTCTCAATTTCTGCAACATTCGCGGTCTTCGCTCTAATTTTCATTCTGTGGAACATCATCTCCTCCTCTAAACCTCACCTTCTCTTCCTTACCGAAACACAGGTTTGTGAGGCTACTGACAGCAATCTCTACTCTGTTCCCTCCTACTTTCTGTATCCTAAATTTCAATCCAAAGCTGGATGTTGCGCCTAAGTGCGCAACGACATCACTTGCTCTCGTGCCCACGACCTTGACTCTTCTGAATTTTCCAACATCTGGTTAAGACTTCACTGTCATTCTATCACTAAATACATCTGTGCTGTTTATCTCTCACCTAACTCTACCAACTATGTAAAATTCTTTGACTATTTGAATTCTAAAGTGGAGCACATCTTGACCCACTCTCCCTTCGCTGAAATCTCTTCAATGTTCACCACCAGCTTTGGCTTTCATCCTCTTTCACTGACCATCCTGGTGAACAAGCCTACAACTTTGCTATCCTGAACGACCTAGAGCAGTTGGTCCCTCACCCTACACGTATTCCCGACCGTCTTGGAGATCGGCCCAACATTCTAGACCTCTTCCTTACCTCTAACCCTTCTGCTTATTCTGTCAAACTGTTCTCTCCGTTGGGCTCCTCCGATCACAATCTTATTTCTGCATCCTGTCCTATCGCTCCAGTACACCCTCTGGACCCACCGAAGAGGCGATGCTTCTGGCATTTTGCTTCAGCTCGGTGGGACGACCTGAGGATGTACTTTTCCGATTTCCCGTGGAATGATTATTGCTTCCAGGGTAGAGACCCCTCTGTGTGTGCTCAGCGCATCACAGAGGTGATTGTCTCTGGAATGGAGGCATACATTCCTCGTTCTTTCTCTACTCCTCACGCTAAAAAGCCTTGGTTTAATCACGCTTGTTCTCGTGCTGTCAATGATAGAGAGGTAGCTCACATAAGGTACCAGAGCCTTCAAACTAATGCTAATTATGAACTTTACATTTCTGCCCGAAATCGTGCCAAATCTATTCTCCGACTAACCAAAAATTCTTTCAATAACTCTTCCCGTGACTTCTGGTATCTAGCCAAAAACATCTCCTACAACTTCACGTCTTCATCTTTCCTCCGCTCCTCAGTCCTGACGGCAACACTGCCGTCTCATCTATCTCTAAGGCTGAACTCTTCTCTCAAACTTTTCTAAAAACTCCACTCTGGACGCTTCTGGTCATATTTCTCCTACTCATCCCCGCTCTGACTCCTTTATGCCTGTTATAAAGATTCTTCAAAATGATGTTTTCTATGCCCTCTCTGGCCTCAATCCTCAGAAGGCTTATGGACCTGATGGAGTGCCTCCTATTGTCCTTAAAAACTGTGCCTCCGTGCTGTCACCCTGCCTGGTCAAACTCTTTCGCATCTGCCTGTCAACATCTACCTTTCTTTCTTGCTGGAAGTATGCCTTCATACAGCCTGTACCTAAGAAGGGTGACCGCTCCAATCCCTCAAACAGCCGTCCTATTGCTTTACTTTCTTGTCTATCTAAAGCTTTTGAATCAATCCTTAACCGGAAGATTCAAAAGCACCTTTCCACTTCTGACCTTCTATCTGATCGCCAGTATGGGTTCCGCAAGGGGCGTTCTACTGGTGATCTCCTAGCCTTCTTAACTGACTCTTGGTCATCCTCTCTTAGCCGTTTCGGTGAAACCTTTGCTATTGCACTAGACATATCAAAAGCTTTTGATAGGGTCTGGCACAAATCTTTGCTTTCTAAACTAACCTCCTACGGTTTCTATCCTTCTCTCTGTACCTTTATCTCCAGTTTCCTTTCTGACCGTTCTATTTCTGCCGTGGTAGACGGTCACTGTTCTTCCCATAAATCTATTAACAGTGGTGTCCCACAGGGTTCTGTCCTATCTCCCACTCTTTTTCTGTTGTTCATTGATGATCTTCTTTCCAAAACGAACTGTCCTATCCATTCCTACGCCGATGATTCTACTCTGCATTATTCAACTTCTTTTAATAGAAGACCCATCCTTCAGGAACTTAACGACTCAAGGCTGGAGGCTTCAGAACGATTAGCCTCAGACCTTACTATTATTTCCGATTGGGGCACGAAGAACCTGGTTTCCTTAAAAGCCTACAAAACACAGTTAATCCACATATCCACTCGACAAAATCTTCAAAAAAACTATACACTATTCTTTGACAACACCCAGCTATCAACTTCCTCAACACTAAACATCCTCGGTCTATCCTTAACTCAAAATCTCAACTGGAAACTTCATATCTCATCTCTTACTAAATCAGCTTCCTCGAGGCTGGGCGTTCTGTACCGTCTCCGCCAGTTCTTCTCCCCTGTACAGTTGCTGTCCATATACAGGGGCCTTGTCCGCCCTCGTATGGAGTATGCATCTCATGTGTGGGGGGGCTCCACTCACACAGCTCTTCTGGACAGAGTGGAGGCTAAGGCTCTTCGTCTCATCAGCTCTCCTCCTCATACTGATAGTCTTCTACCTCTTAAATTCCGCCGCAATGTTGCCTCTCTTTCTATCTTCTATCGATATTTCCACGCTGACTGCTCTTCTGAACTTGCTAACTGCATGCCTCCCGCGGCCCCGCTGCACTCGACTTTCTACTCATGCTCATCCCTATACTGTCCAAACCCCTTATGCAAGGGTTAACCAGCATCTTCACTCTTTCATCCCTCACGCTGGTAAACTCTGGAACAATCTTCCTTCATCTGTATTTCCTCCTGCCTACGACTTGAATTCTTTCAAGAGGAGGGTATCAGGACACCTCTCCTCCCGAAACTGACCTATCTTTCGGCCACCTCTTTGGATTCTTTTTAGGAGCAGTGAGTAGCGGGCTTTTTTTTATTAATGTTTACTTTTTTTGTGCCCTTGGGCTGTCTCCTTTGCTGTAAAAAAAAAAAAAAAGGAGCACTGACGTCTCAAACTTTATGTAAGAACTCCATCCTGGACGATTCTGGGAATATTCCTCCTACTCATACCCCCTCTGACTTCTTTATGCCTGTTATTAAGATTCTTCATAATGATGTTTGTTATGCCCTCTCTGGCCTCAACTCTCAGAAGGCTTATGGACCTGATGGACTGCCTCCTTTTGTCCTTAAAAACTGTGCTTCCGTGCTGACACCCTGCCTGGTCAAACTCTTTCGTCTCTGCCTATCAACATATACCTTTCCTTCCTGCTGGAAGTATACTTTTGTACAGCCTGTAGCTAAGAAGGGTGACCGTTCTAATCCCTCAAACTATAGCCCTATAGCTTTACTTTCCTGTCTATCTAAAGCTTTTTAATCAATCCTTATCCGGAAGATTCAAAAGCACCTTTCCACTTCTAACCTTCTATCTGATCGACAGCATGGGTTCCCCAATGGGCGTTCTACTTGCGATCTTCTTACTCTCTTAACTAACTCTTGGTCATCCTCTCTTAGTCGTTTCGGTGAAACTTTCTCAGTTGCGCTAGACATATCGAAAGCCTTCGATAGAGTCTGGCACAAGTCTTTGCTTTCTAAACTGCCCTCTTTCGAATTATATCCCTCTCTCTGTTCCTTTATTTCCAGTTTCCTTTCCGGCCGTTCTTGTAATGTGTATATTATAATGTACATGTGTATGTATGACTGTACGTGTGGCGACACCCGGTCGGTGTCGCACAACAGGATGTCTAACAACACGTCGTGCTTTTGGCCGTGGGAAGCTGTGATGAACTGACACTAGGATCAACAAATGATGACTTTCATCAGCCGTCATCAACCGGAACCCACACCCTTCCGGACGAACTACAAGCAAATAAAACGGGCGAACAACGCGGAGAAGGGAGAGAAGACTGGTGACGGGCAGGCGAGCGGTGCTCTGCCGCCCCGCGCCCTGCAGCGGTGTGGCTACGATCGTATCTCTGATTTCGTGCGTCTCGCTCACGTAAACTGTAAACCTTATGTAGTACAACTGTTAATATAGTTAAAATACATTTGGTA
Source organism: Eriocheir sinensis (assembly GCF_024679095.1). Classification (NCBI taxonomy): domain Eukaryota; kingdom Metazoa; phylum Arthropoda; class Malacostraca; order Decapoda; family Varunidae; genus Eriocheir; species Eriocheir sinensis. Next base: position 12,351,223 of record NC_066531.1, on the reverse strand, counting down.
TTTGTATTAACCTGAGAGAGAGAACTAAAGAGAGTAAAATAAGTGAACTCAAAGTGAACTTAACGGCTCCGCTCGGCCAACACATAACCCACATCACTTAACTAAAAGGCTATTGTGTTGTCTCACGACTTCTATCAACTGGAGAAAGCAAGCAACGGTACACCGGACCTCACGTGAGATAACAGTTCGCGCCTTAATCAAAAACAAAAAACAGCTAACAAAAGGCTAACAAAATGGTGAACAGCGGTTTACGGACCTCCGAAGTGTTCTAGAGGTGTTATCTCTAATATAACATAACATAAATGCATGGTGGCTGGTGGCCGCCTCGTTGTTAACCACGTAAAAAAAAAAGTAACGCTCAAAAGTTATACACATAAAAGATGTGCAGCGTGGTTACGAACTACTGAATTGTTATCTCTCTCTCAAACGTAGCTTCAGTGACAGTGTGTGGGGGCAGTGAACGGTATCGGACACAGCAAGCATACGCTGACATCAGCGCGCGGCTGTTCCTGCCCCAGTGAGTCGAGTCAACACACAGCCGCACCCGAGAGCACACCCCGCCCCGCCCCGCACCTCCACACAGCCCGCGCGCCCCGCCTCGCACCTCCACACAACCAAGTTTCCTTGGAGGTGTCCAGGCATTTGTTTCTTCCTACGACACAACTCGTCGTAGATGCGCACTTATCTTCGCCAGGCAACTCGGACCTTTGAGGGTGACTGGTGGGCGTATATTGTCTGCCCGCCGCCCCTCCCACCACCGCTACCAGACGGCAGACCCTGCCACCCCTGCAGCCCTGCCCTTGCCACCGGCGAGGCGAAGGACGCGAGCGTGCCGAGTAGTGGGGCATCGAGTTGCTGTCTTCGAGGTTTTTAACACATTATAGCTGACACTCATTGATACGGTTTCAGTAATTACACCACTTGTAACATTATTTCAGGTGAATTACTATTATTATGTTCACGTGTTTAGGCGTGTGGGGCCGTATCTAATCTATTAGATTTTTCAGCTGTTGATTTTTCTGGCGTGTGGATGTTTAATATTTTTCTTGAGTAACATGGTTACGCATTTTATGTATAATCATTCATTTTCTTTTCTCCTTTCTTTTGTGTGTTTTATTGCACAGTGGAGAAGTTGTCTTGCTAAGCCTCACTCATTATTCTTTTTCCTCTTTCATTATGCATGTTAAAAGCATCGGGGAGGAGTGAGCACATACTTAGCGGTGAATGATTATTACTTTACTTATTTTTGCAGCATTTTTTTTTTTTCTGTTACCATTTTACTCCTCATTTTACTAGTAACTCTTTTAATGGCAGATAAACCTGACCCGCAGTTACAAGCTCTCACCGAGGACTATGAGGGGTGGGTAGAGAGAAAGAACAGTGCCGACAAGGATAACGGTAACTGTCGTGTAATGAGTTGTAGCAGTCTTCAAAGGGTACCTCCTCCTTCTTCTACGCTGCATGAGCAACCAAGAGGTATTTACTTACCTTACTAATCCCACAGTGGCTTCTGCCCCTAATCACCCATTAACAGCAACAGCAGTTAGGCCTTTCGCAGGGTAGCAAGGGAGGCAGATTATTCGGCCAGGGACTTCTTGTTTCAAAGTGAGGTTGTCATGGACATTTCATTCGTGTCAAATCCGAGAGATAAAATATCTCTCAGCCGCTCGAAGGTCAAGCCCGGGAACGGGAACGCCGGCCCTCATAAACAGGAGCGCGTTCACTGGACGGAAGGATTATGATGCGTTTTGGTCACTTTTTCTTGAAACATTTGGGGAAGATGGGCAACACAGCCTCGTAAAGGGTGTATATTTTGCTGTGGACACTGTGCAAACGAGTGGCCTTTTTAATAGGCCAGTGGACGCCTATAGGCTATCTACTGATTTGATCTCGTGTTTTAAACAGGGAAACTAGACAGATGGAGAAACCCTTTATGTAGCTAATGCTAGATTATTACTAGAGTTCCTTATGTACATGATTGTCCTTAAAGTTCCTCTTCGAAGGAGTGCAGTATCCCTTGACTACAGCCCCACTGGCAACCTACACTGTTTTATCAGCCAACTTTTATGGCATTTAAAGTAATTTTGGGTCCTTTTTGAAGCTTCGTTTGCCGTCGACACGTTCGTCGGGGAGGGGGGCCTTCGCGACCCTCTGACCTAAACCTTTTTGGGTGTCACCAGCGGTAATAAATTCCTTGGTGTGTTCTTTTACCCATGGTTTAGGCAGAAATAGTCAGATAAATAGGTGGTTGGAAATTTGAGCTTTACGATGTTTTTTTCGCACAGAATGGTGCATAGTGATCGTCTCCAAAGACTAGCGCCGGCTTGAGGTTCAGCCTGACGCTGCTTTGTGTATCTTTCCACCACACGACTATAACCTGCATCCTCGCATCTACTAATTTATGTTTGGTTCCTAAGCTTTTGCCTGCATCTTTCATGCGAGAAGGGGAGTGCTTGAGTAATACTTTTCACTCTAACCCACTATTTTCTTTTATTGCTGAGTTGATGCAAGGCAGTCAGTCTTCTTAATTTAATTGGAGCCGTAATAACCGAGGGTGTAGACTAACATAGGGATAGGTACAATTTAACCTTGAACCTCATGTGCTTCTGCTTAAAACATACTTTTTCTCTGCACTGACAGACTTAACTTGAGCAGATGCTGTCCCTAACTTTTATCGTAACCAGCATGTGAATATCTGTAAGCTTTGGAAGTAAGCAAACAAGTCTTACTTACCCTTACTTGACATACCACTGTTACCCGTTACGGGAATTATTATTGGCGTCACAGATGTCAGTCATCCACGTTCGTTACGAGCGGAGGATAGGTGGAAATTTGTCTTTTTAATTTGATGTTTATTAATGCTGGAATTACTTTAATCAATTATGCTGGAATTGTTTATTTCAGTGAGATTTGTTACAACAGTGATTTCACAACTTAGTGACAGGATTTTCTTTTATAGTACTGTAGACCTGTAAAACGGAGTATTAGGAGTTAGTGGTGCTGACTGCCGATGGTTCTAAGGTTCTCCAGACTTGTCCTTGTTATCACAATGTAACTATTGGGAGACTCTACGGATAACATTACCTCTTTTCACACAACCTTATCTATTGTTGTAAGCCCCACCCGTCTCAAAGGCGTGCCGAGGGTAACGACACTGGCAATTAATTGTCACGCAACGGATGAGTGTTTCTCTGCGACAGTTTTGTGACCAGGTGTGACTCGAAGGTTCAGTGTGTAGCAGATCTTCTTCAAGGATTGTTCCTTTTTCTTTTTGCTATTCCAAATAGCTCCATTACCATGTATCCTAATGACAGTTTAGTCAATTTAATTTTACTAGGATGTATCATGTAAATAATTTTTCGAGCTATTATTTTGTTTTCTCGGAATAGTACTGAGCTTCCATGTCCACGACTCTTGCCAAGTTTACCTCGCCCTGTATGTACTTTGCCCATTTCTTGTTACTTCCATGATTATTTTTATTATCATTGGCATTTCCCGATGCTGTATCGTTAGGCGGGCTCTGACTTTTATATATATTTTTTTTAAGCAATAACAGGACCTCGTTTAACTAGTACACATTGTGCGACTGTAACATGGGTAGGTACACTGCTTTTAAAGGTCGGGTGAGTCGCGAGGTCGCGACTTTTAGAGAACCGAGCGATGTAATGTGTATATTATAATGTACATGTGTATGTATGACTGTACGTGTGGCGACACCCGGTCGGTGTCGCACAACAGGATGTCTAACAACACGTCGTGCTTTTGGCCGTGGGAAGCTGTGATGAACTGACACTAGGATCAACAAATGATGACTTTCATCAGCCGTCATCAACCGGAACCCACACCCTTCCGGACGAACTACAAGCAAATAAAACGGGCGAACAACGCGGAGAAGCGGAGAGAAGACGGGTGACGGGCAGGCGAGCGGTGCTCCGCCGCTCCGCGCCCTGCAGTGGTGTGGCAGTCTCTGATTTCGTGCGTCTCGCTCACGTAAACTGTAAACCTTATGTAGTACAACTGTTAATATCGTTAAAATACATTTGGTATTTGTATTAACCTGAGAGAGAAAACTAAAGAGAACTAAAGTGAACTACAGTGAACTTATAACGGCTACCGCTCGGCCACACATCACTTAACTAAAAGGCTATTGTGTTGTCTCAACCACTTCAATCAAATGGAGAACGCAGATAGCAGTTCGCGCCTTATACTTATTAAATATAACACTTAACACGGACCAACCTAAAAAGCAACCACGTTAAAAATTAACGCTTAAAAGTTATTAACATTCTATCTCTGCGGTGGTAGACTGTCACTGTTCTTCCCCTAAACCTATCAACAGTGGTGTTCCACAGGGCTCGTGTCCTATCACCCACTCTCTTCTTGTTATTCATCAATGATCTTCTTTCCATAACAAACTGTCCTGTCCACTGTAACGCCGAGAACTCCACTCTGCATTATTCAGCTTCTTTCAATAGAAGGCCATCCCAACAGGGAGTACACGACTCCAGACTGGAGGCTGCAGAACGCTTAACCTCAGACCTTGCTATCATTTCCGATTGCGGTAGAATGAACCTTGTGTTATTCAACGCCTCAAAAACTCAATTTCTCCACCTATCAACTCGACATAATCTTCCAAACACCTATCCCTTATTCTTCAACAACACTCAGTTGTCTCCTTCTTCAACACTAAATATCCTCGGCCTATTCTTAACTCAAAATCTCAACTGGAAACTTCATATCTCCTCTCTCGCTAAATCAGCTTCCTCGAGGTTGGGCGTTCTGTATCGTCTCCACCAGCTCTTCTCCCCCGCACATTTGCTATTCATATACAGGGGCCTCGTCCGCCCTCGTATGAAGTATGCAACTCACGTGTAGGGGGGCTCCACTCACACAGCTTTTCTGGACAGAGTGGAGTCTAAGGCTCTCCGTCTCATCAGCTCTCCTCCTCCGGCTGATAGTCTTCTACCTCTTAAATTCCGTCGTGATGTTGCCTCTTTTTCTATCTTTTATCGATATCTTCATGATGACTGCTCTTCTGAACTTGCTAACTGCATGCCTCCCCCCCTCCCGCGGCCCCGCTGCACACGATTTTCTACTCTTGCTCATCCCTATACTGTCCAAACCCCTTATGCAAGAGTTAACCAACATCTTCACTCTTTCATCCCTCATCTGTATTTCCTCCTGCCTACGACTTGAAATCTTTCAAGAGGAGAGTATCAGGACACGTCTCCTCCCGAAATTGACCTATCTTTCGGCCATCTCTTTCGATTTTTTTTTTAAGAGCAGCAAGTAGCGGGCTTTTTTTTATATTATTGTTTCCTTTTTTTGTGCCCTTGAGCTGTCTCCTTTGTTGTAAAAACTCTCTCTCACTCTCACTCGCACTCTCACGCACGCACGCACGCACGCTCTCTCTCTCTCTCTCTCTCTCTCTCTCTCTCTCTCTCTCTCTCTCTCTCTCTCACCGTTCTTTGCGACGCGCACCAGGTCGTCTAGGCCACAGAGTGGGATGTGACCTTCGCCCATAGCGCCCGAGATGACCACCAGGTCGTATGTGTCAGAGAGAGAGAAAAAGGGAGAGAGAGAGAGATGTAGAAGAAAAATACATATATTAATCTTTACATATGAAACAACAACAATAACAATAATTCCACTCACACAGCTTTTCTGGACAGACTGGAGTCTAAGGCTCTTCGTCTCATCAGCTCTCCTCCTCTTACTGATAACCTACCTCTTAAATTCCGCCGCTATGTTGCCTCTTTTTCTATCTTCTATCGATATCTTCATGATAACTGCTCTTCTGAACTTGCTAACTGCATGCCTCCCTCCCTCCCTCCCGCGGACCCGCTGCACGCGACTTTCTACTCATGCTCATCCCTATACTATCCAAAACCCTTATGCAAGAGGTAAATTCTGGAACGGCCTTCCTTCGTCTGTATTTCGTCCTGCCTATGACTTGACTACTTCAAGAAGAGTGTATCAAGACACCTCTCCACTCGAAATTGACCTCTCTTTTGGCTACTCTTTACTTTTATCTTTTATGGGAGTGGCGAGTAGCGGGCTTTTTTTTGTGTACTCTTTTTGTTGCCCTTGAGCCGTGTCCTTTGATGTAAAAAAAAACAAATTACTATTACCTTTGGGCACGGTGGAGTGTCCGCTGCCGATAAACTCCAGGAAGTCGTTGGTATAAATGCCAGTCTCCCGCTGCTTCATCATGCCCTCCGACGGGTCCACAGCGTCTATGTGCCTGTGGGAGCGGCTGTAGTAGTTGTAGTAGTAGTAGTAGTATAAGTTATAGCAGTAGTAGTAGTTGTTGGGAATCAGTAAATTTACCCTACCCAACAGTTAGGTCACTCGCAAAGTGAATAACACACCCGTCAGACAATCCCAAACAAACAAGTGCTTACCAGCTATTAGGTGGTGAAGGTATCCAACAAGCACCTCCAGACAGCCGAACAAATGATAATCCTACCGGATCCGTGTAGTAAAATCTATCTGTCTCAAATAAATGCTGGGGGCACTTAGCGGAGAAGCGGGTTTCAAAAGATATTGTTGTCTCTGAAGTCTCGTTGCCGGGTGTAGTATCCCTCAGTCAGGTAATAGAAGGCACACTGCGTCCGAGTTAATGGGTGGGCTGCAGTGCCTTGGTCTTTACTTTGTGAAGGCCGGTGGTGGAGTGAGAAAACCAACCACGTGGGTCTGAAGCGATATTTTGAATTTCTCTCGCCAGGTGGCGTGGCTTTCCTCTCTGTTTCCAACGGTTAAATTATCCTTGCTCTTTAATTATAATTCAGCAAGGACAATTATTTATTATTTCGTGAAAGGAAACACTTTACTATTGTTATTCCTTTCATGGTAAATATGGTTAGTCTTCAGGCAGTGAATAAGTTGATTCTGTCTCGGTTTGGGAGCCGATGACCGAAAATTTTAAGTACCATCCAAGGCTTATTTGAGCTCAGACGATACTCATAGTTGGCTTGAACTCTCGGCCCGAGACTAGTTCCATAAGGGAAATAGTTAATTTGTCTAGTCCCCCGGTTAACTGGCCTAATTCCTAACATAGTATAGCCTATCGATTTTAACTTGAGCCCTTGGGCGCGACACAATGATTCCCCTCGAGACCGCGCTGGTGCCTCATCACTCCATTCCTCTCCTCTGAGAGGGTGGGTATCTCTCTCTCTCTCTCTCTCTCTCTCTCTCTCTCTCTCTCTCTCTCTCTCTCTCTCTCTGTGTGTGTGTGAGAGAGAGAGAGAGAGAGAGAGAGAGAGAGACTCGTGATCAGGCTGTGATGAATGAACTACACACACACACACACACACACACCCACAGCCAGGCTTCCCGGGCTGACAGGGCGGCAGGTCGAGCCCGGGCAGGCCGGAGTCTGTCCGGTGACGCGGAGGGGTTACTCTCCCCCCATGAGCAAAGGGGATGGTGTGTGTGGTGTGTGAGTCCTAACAGTACCCATAGATCGACGATAAAGAGCACTTGCTCATGTCGGAGGTACCTGCTGCTGGCGATTACGAGACAAACACGTTCTCAGGTCGTGGTGATTTAAACACACACACACACACACACACACACACACACACACACACACACACTTTACACGTGGCAATTCCTGGCGGGCAATACAGCCGGTGGGGTGCTCTCGGGAGAAAGTACCTTCACACGTGGGAAGAGCCGCCGGGAGCATCAAGACGTAAACTGCTAGTAAATGCAAGGGCATGAATTCACCCCAGACACCCCAAAGGCTACTACCATATCTTAAAACCACAATGAGTTTGGTCCATCAGCCTAATATTGTAGAAATACTTTAAGGAAACGAATTTTATCATAAGTAGTATTGATTGATTGATTGATTGTTTATTGTTGCATTTAACAACAAATGAGAAAGGATGAACAAGCCATCACAACCCACAGTCATTACATAGTGTGATTATATAATACACGAAAATAACCGTTCCTTATACCTCCTTCGATATCTCGCAAAGAGATAAACATTTCCCTCAGTGTTGCTGCCACTCTCTCAAAAGTTGTTTTGCGCAGACTCTGCTTCTTGTAGAGCTTATCTTGTGGGTCCCACAAGTGTCGATGCTGTCTCACTTCCTCTAGCAATGCCACCTCGGCCTCCCGGCTCCAAATCTTGTTATCTGCATCTGTTATTTCTTGTTTTATTGGCGCCGACATGTTGTTTACCTGGCCGCCAGTCGGCAATACAAGACGGACACGCTCAGCTGCAGAGAACTTGCCGCGAGAATAGCTCCCAGACCCAGACCCAGACCAAAAATGCTGCCGCCTGTAGTGCCAGCCGCTAAGTGCCCGGTGTAAATCCGCCTTTAGAGGTGAGGTTCGTGATTTAAATGATAAGAGATCGCAAGAAGAGAAGAGGTAGTTTTTTTGGAGAGTAATGGATATGAAAGTGAGAAAGTAGCTCATAGGGTCGAGAGGAAGAAGGGAATAAAACTAACAGAAAAGGAGGAAGGGTGGAAAGTGACATATACGAATATTAATGGAATAGTTTCATCGTAGATAGAGTTAACGACTATTTGCGAGACAAAGAACCTGATATTGTGGGGCTGACGGAAACTAAGTTGTGACTCAATTGAGGTGGTGGGGATTGGAGAAGGTGCATACAACATATGGAGGAGAGACAGAAAGATAAAACAGGGAGGAGGTGTGATGCTGATGGTTAAAAAAGGCAGTAGGGTGGAGGAGGTAATTGAGGGTGAAGGCTTGACAGAGGTGTTGAAAGTGAAAATTGTGGGTGCTGAAGGAACATAAGAACATAAGAACATAAGAACGCAGGAGTCTGCAAGAGGCCGGTAGGCCTGTACGAGGCAGCTCCTTTGACCCTAAGCTCCCGTGTATCTAACCCCACCTAATATCGCTGTCCATGAATTTATCTAGTCTATTTTTGAATGTGACAATTGTATTGGCACTCACCACATGACTGCTAAGCCTATTCCACTCATCCACCACCCTGTTAGTAAACCAATTTTTGCCTATGTCCCTGTTGAATCTGAATTTATCCAGTTTAAACCCGTTACTTCGTGTCCTACCCGGTTCTCTTACCAACAAAACCTTATGAATGTCTCCCTTATTAAAGCCCTTCATCCATTTATAAACCTCGATCATGTCTCCACGCACCCTTCGCCTTTCTAGAGAATGCAAGTTTAACTGTTTGAGTCTTTCCTCGTATGGCAAGTTTCTCAACCCCTGAATCATCTTAGTCATCCTCCTCTGCACCGATTCTAACATTTTGATATCCATTCTATAGTAGGGTGACCAGAACTGAACCGCATAGTCAAGATGAGGCCTAATTAATGCTAAATATAGTTTGAGGAAGACTTCGGGGCTTCTGTTGCTTACGCTCCTTGAAATAAATCCCACTACCCTATTAGCTCGATTTCTAGCTTGAATGCATTGTGCCCTTGGACGGAGATCAGAGCTCACTAAGACCCCTAAATCCCTCTCGCACCCAGACCTACTTATGAGAGTGTCATTTAAGCAATAGTTATGTGAGGGGTTGTTCCTACCTACACTCAGAATACTGCACTTCCCTACATTGAACTCCATCTGCCATTTATCCGCCCAGTCATATAATCTGTTGAGTTCACCTTGGAGAATACTAGCGTCCTGATCCGACTCAATTACTCTACCGATCTTGGTATCATCTGCAAATTTACTAACATCACTACTAATTCCTGTGTCTAAGTCATTGATATAAATAATAAACAAAAGTGGACCTAATACCGAACCTTGTGGGACCCCACTCGTAACACATCCCCAGTCAGATCTTTTACCATTGATTTGCACTCTTTGCTTCCTATTGCTAAGCCACGCCTTGACCCAGTTCAAAACTTTACCCTCTACTCCGTGAGCCTGTAATTTAAGCAACAGTCGTTGGTGAGGAAGGAAGTAGGCATTATGTAGTAGGGTATGTGCCCCCATGAACAAGCGTATGGGGTTGCGGGAATATAAACAAATGATACACTCTCAGAAGAAAAGGGTAGAAGAGGGGTAGAAAAAGGGTATTTTTAGTGATGAAATAGCGATAACCATTTACAACCCTTACAAATATACCCTTTCAAGAGCTACACAAATAGACCCTATCGCAACCCTTTTGATACCCTTTTGATACCCCCCATTCATGAACCCCCCCTCCCCTCCCTGGTACCCCTTCCCCCACCCCCTCCCTGATACCCCTTCCCCCACCCCCTCCCTGATACCCCTTCCCCCACCCCCATCCCTGATACCCCTTCCCCCACCCCCATCCCTGATACCCCTTCCCCCACCCCCTCCCTGGTACCCCTTCCCCCACCCCCTCCCTGGTACCCCTTCCCCACCCCTCCCTGGTACCCCTTCCCCACCCCCTCCCTGATACCTTCCCCACCCCCTCCTGATACCCTTCCCCCACCCCATCCCTGATATCCTTCCCCACCCCTCCCTGGTGCCCTTCCCCACCCCATCCCTGATACCTTCCCCACCCCTCCCTGATACCCCTTCCCCACCCCATCCTGGTGCCTTCCCCACCCCTCCCTGATACCCCTTCCCCACCCCCATCCCTGATACCCTTCCCCACCCCCTCCCTGCTACCCCTTCCCCCACCCCCAACCCTGATACCCCTTCCCCCACCCCCTCCCTGGTACCCCTTCCCCCACCCCCTCCCTGATACCCCTTCCCCCACCCCCTCCCTGATACCCCTTCCCCCACCGCCATCCCTGATATCCCTTCCCCACCTCCTCCTGATGCCCCTTCCCCACCCCCATCCTGATACCCTTCCCCACCCTCCTCCTTGATACCCCTTCCCCCACCCCTCCCTGATACCCCTTCCCCCACCCCCTCCCTGGTACCCCTTCCCCCACCCCTCCCTGGTACCCCTTCCCCACCCCTCCCTGGTGCCCCTTCCCCACCCCCTCCTGGTACCCCTTCCCCACCCCTCCCTGGTACCCTTCCCCACCCCCCCTCCTGGTACCCCTTCCCCACCCCCCTCCTGGTACCTTCCCCACCCCCTCCTGGTACCCTTCCCCACCCTCCCTCCCTGGCACCCTTCCCCACCCCCTCCTGGTACCCCCTTCCCCACCCTCCCTGGTACCCCCTCCCCCACCCCCCTCCCTGGTACCCCTTCCCCTCCCCCTCCCTGGTACCCCTTCCCCCACCCCCTCCCTGGTACCCCATTCCCCACCCCCCTCCCTGGTACCCCTTCCCCCCCCCTCCCTGGTACCCCTTCCCCCAACCCTCCCTGGTACCCCTTCCCCCACCCCCCTCCCTGGTACCCTTCCCCACCCCCCTCCCTGGTACCCCTTCCCCTCCCCCCCTGGTACCCCTTCCCCACCCTCCCTGGTACCCTTCCCCACCCTCCTCCTGGTACCCTTCCCCACCCCTCCCTGGTACCCCTTCCCCCACCCCCCTCCCTGGTACCCCTTCCCTCCTCCCCTGGTACCCCTTCCCCACCCTCTCCTGGTACCCCTTCCCCCCCCTCCCTGGTACCCTTCCCCACCCCTCCCTGGTACCCCTTCCCCCACCCTCCCTGGTACCCCTTCCCCACCCCTCCTGGTACCCCTTCTCTCCCTGGTACCCCCACCCACCCTCCCTGGTACCCCCCTCCAACCTCCCCACCCACCTCCCAGGCACTTCTGCCATAGCCCCCAAGCACCTGGATGAGCAAAGAACAAACTCTAAGGAAAATATTTATTTACAGTGACAGTGCAATAAATACTCTATGCACGTTTACATAATAAATCCTACAGTAATACTTGTTGCTGTATAGACAATTAAAATCATTGTATTATTATAAAATTCAATGGATTATCTATCTGGGGACTAACAAAAAACTATATCCACTCCTTTTCACATAAGGTACCACTCTCTCCATGCAAGATGACTGTTGAAGTGACGAAGAATACACAGTTATAGACATGCTGACAGCACAGAAATTGGATTTCCAGTGTGCTATTTGTTAGAAAAATAAAAACAAAATAATAACTACATTGTTCCATTGATCTGACTTCAGTATTTGATTTATCAAATGACAACATTCACATCACATATCAGGAGACTAAGCTGGCGGTTATTAAAGCGAGAAAAAAAAGTCTATTCAAGTTTTCTAGTTACATTTTTTTGTGCTTAGGCTACTCCTGAATGATTATATACAAGCTATTTTTTAATGTATAAACTAATATTTATTAGTTAAGGAACCTCAATTTTGTGTGGTTCTGAATTAAATATTATCCAACATTTAGTATCTGATCGTCCATGTCCTGGATGTGGGTCATGATGACGATGTTTACACAAGTTTAATGAAAGGTGTGAAGTGAATAGAAACATATCATATTGAACCACCCTCCTTTTCCCACTCCATTACTTAAGACATGGAACTATATTTCTTGAAGAAAAATAGTAAAGAACACACACACACACACACACACACACACACACACACACACACACACACACACAATGGAATGGGCAGAAAGGTCAATGAATGGATGAAGGATTACTTAACAGAAAGAGACATGTATATTCCAGCAAATAGACTGCCACACAGTCAAAGGCAGATTGTAGATGAACAGATTAAATATATGTTGGAACAAGGTGTTATCCAGCATTCCGGATCACCGTGGAACTAACCTTTGTTTCTAGTCCCTGAAAAGGACGGAAGTTACAGGCCTGTCATCGATTTCAGGAAGGTAAATGAGGTAATTGAGGGTGATAGGTACCCTTTGCACGTTTTGTTAATGTCCCTGGGCAAGGAAATAAAATGTTAACCGTCTTATGTACCGCCTCCAGGACCGCCTTTCGCCCCGACTGTTTGGCTTCCTTCCTCAGCGCAGCACACACCACTGTCTCGTCGACCTGTACTCTCGTCTCTCCCGGGACAGCGTGGTGGCTTTCGTTGACCTGAAGAGTGCCTTTGATGTCGCTAACAGGGACATCATTTTGGACCAGCTCGTTGACTTTGGTATTAAGGGTAATCTCTTACGTTGGATCAGGGGCTACCTCAGTAACAGGACCTCCCGAGTGTTCTTCAGCGGTGCATACAGTCACTCGATAAGTTTTCTCCTTGGTACGCCTCAAGGGGGTGTTCTAAGTCCGGTTTTGTTTAATATTTTAATGCATCGGCTACTCACTTCTCTACCTGACATTCCTGGCATTACGATTTCATGTTACGCTGACGACATATGTGTTCATTCTACCTCACCAAGGGACCTTCAACTTTTTCTTGCCTCCTTCTCCGTGTCGTGCTCTAACTGTGGTATTATTGTCTCTCCTGATAAGAGTAGAATAATCTCCTGCCGTCCTCCTGCCACTCTGCCAGACTTCTCCGTCGGTGGGACTGCCATTCCCTTGTGCTCCCAGTACTGCTACCTCGGCGCACCTGTCAAGATCTCGCCAGTCGTCCCCGCCGGGCGTCAAACCCATCCTCTCATTCGTGACTTGCTGGATCGCCTTCAGAGACGGCTTCAACCACTCCAGTGGCTCACAAACAACTCTTCGGGCATCTCCATTCCTGTGGCCAGGACCATATATATTACTTTTATTCGCTCTGTCGTTGATTACCTCTCCCCTGCCTTGGTACAACTTCCCCGAACGACTTTAGAGCCCTTGGAGAAATTTCAGAACAGAGCGCTGAGAGTTATTCTTGGGTGTCCCATGTCTACAAGGATTGTAAACATGCAATGCGAGTTAAGTCTTCCACCCTTGGTCGAGAGAATTTATTCCAATGTTACTCGCCTCACTGTTAAGTGCCTCCATCTCCCACATCTCGCCCCACTACTCGCAGCTGATCAGGATGTCGCTTGGACCCGCTCGACCTGTTCCTCCTATCTTGCCCGCAGGTCGTACCCTTATTCGAGCTGTCTCTTCCTTGATTCGCAGTCTTGATTTGGATGTCCGTGCTGCTGACGTGCCCCCTGGCCCGCCCCGTGGATGTTACCAACGCCAGAGGTCAGCTTAACTGCTACATCCAAGTCGGACCCGCCTCCCTACAGCTGCAGTTGGCCCTGGAACACGTAGCGACAGTGACGTCCTCCATCGCAGCTCCACGCCGTCTCTACACTGACGGGTCACTGCAATCGGACGGTGCAGCTGGTTGTGCGGTTTCTCACCTGACTTGGAGCCGCCTCCTGGGGTTGGGTTGGCCGTCGCCTCCATGACCACTCCAGCTCCACATTATGTGAGCTGTATGCCATACTAGATGCTGTCAGTCTCGTTTGTCAAAGGGAGTAAATGCTGCTATTATTTGTGATTCAAAGCCTGCCCTTCAGTCCCTGTCTGCTGTCCATCCCACCCACCCTCAAGTCGTTCAACAGATCCTGTCCTTTTATCTCTAATGAATGCTCCGAAGTTGCCCCTCAAATTTTTATTGGTGCCATCTCATGTGGGTTTATGCCATAATGCCACAGCTGACCGCCTTGCTGCCAAGGAAGCCTGCTGCCTACCTCCACGTGGTGATGCCCGTCCTCTCCTGCCCTGCAACCTCTCCAGAGTCCGCTCCGCCGCCTTTCTTCCTGCACGGCGTCGTAGGGATACAGAGCCTCACAGCATCACCATCAACCACTATGAGGCCGTCTGCCGCCACAAGTACTCGTACCGTCGCCGGGGCCTCATGGTTCGAGACACAATGTTGTTTCCGCACGACTGCGATTAGTCTACCGTCCACCGTGGCAGGTCGCCGGAGTGGAGGGGGAGCCTGTGTTCACCGAATGTCGCCTGTGCCGCTCACCGCTGTCAAACACCATCGAACACTACTGCCTGGCCTGCCCCACTGTTCGTGGATTGCTACCCCAGGGACAGCCGCTGGATGCTGTCTGCCGCCACCTCCTGAACAACGACTCTCTTGAGGTAATCCTGGTGCGCCACCCGCGATTTGGGGGTTTTCAGGTGTGTGTGTGTGTGTGTGTGTGTGTGTGTGTGTGTGTGTGTCCATTGGTTTAGTTAAAATCCGCCCTTGATCACAATTGTATTCAGCTGATCTTGTACATAATGTCTGAGGCTATTGCCTAATAAATTTATCAAACAACAACCTGCATTCAAGTCAAATCACTGTTGAAACTTAAAACTTTCCACGACATCCCAATCGAGGCTTCGATACCTGTATCGTTGAACTCGTGCAAGGGTGTGCTGTACGATCCTTGTGTCCTCTTCGACCCTGATGAGGAAATCCTGGATGGTTTAGCCAGGTTCCATGTTGTCGACATTAGTCATTTCACTAAAGTGGTCAATGGCGAGAAAACGAAAACTGGAGCTTTAGTTGCAACATTCGGCGTTTCAGTTTTGCCAGCTGATGTCAAATATGGATATGAACATGTCAAGGTCAGACCCTACGTTCCGAACCCTCTGCGCTGTTTCAAATGCCAACATTTTGGGCACCATGGCAACACTTGTCGGGCTTTTAGCAGGTACTGCAGTAAGTGTGCGGCGGAGGGCCACGATACTGAGTCATGCATGTCACTGGTTCAGAAGTGCCGAAACTGTGAGGATGCTCACCCCTCCCTCTCACGGGACTGCCCCGTGTGGAAACAGGAGAAAGAGGTCTGCACCGCCACGGCAAATAAGGAAATCACTTACTTTGAGGCGAAGAAGCTGGTGAAGGAGCAACAGGCTGAACTTGTTACTCCCGCCCTAAGCACTTCCTGCGCCGCAATGGTGAACCCGAAGCCGGAGACAGCTACGATTGCAGTACAGACTGACCCCTTCCCTGTCACGCCTAGTGCTCAACTTGCCTCACCTGCTTCTCAAAGCTCTGCTTCTACCACTACATCCTCTACATCTACTACTTCTACTACTTTTTTTTTTCTTTTTTACGTCGTTGCCTGTTGCGCCGGTAGGCATCTTCCTGGTTGGGCCTGATGGTCGGCCCAAGGCTTCTTCCAGGTGGGGCCTGATGGTCGGCCCAGCCCGTTCTGGCGCAGGCGAGTGTTTATAGTGGCGCCATCTTGCATTGGCTCATGCTGCCCCCCGGAACTCGTTCTTGATTCGCTTGGACGGCTTCCTCTAGAGTCCGGGTTGATGGGTGGTCTTCAGGACAGCATGTGGGTAGTTTTAAGCCACTTGGCGGTGACTGAAAAATCCGAGTGGTAGCGTGGGGATTCGAACCCGCGGTGAATGTGGGCCCAGTACGCTACCAGTTCGGCCACCGCCTACCCTTATGTTGCTACTGCTGCTAATAACACTACTCTCGCTACTCCTACTCCACCCAGCTTTTCTACTGCTGTTATTAACCCGCCTCGTGAAGAAACCTGACAAGGATGCATTGAACCTAACGGCCGTACCATTAGGCAGCCTCTAAACCTTCCTCTTCCTCTTCCCTTAAACAGTGCCCCCTTTCTGCCGGACACTATAACGTGATATCGGCCCCTCCCATCGCTAGAGCTTCTTCCGAGTTGGGTTGGTAGTTTCTGTAAGCATCTCTACACGGAAATATTGATATTTGAAGCATTTTACATATATTAGTGTAATCATATATGTTTTTCAATGTATAATTACGAACAAAATGGTTGAATGAAAGGCAAATATAGGTATAATTGGGAAAATAGCGTTAGTGATAGGGTTGGCATCCCTGCCCGGCCCGTGTTTCCACCTCTCCACGCACTCGGCCAGGGAGTCCACACGTGCCTGCTGCTATCACTCCTCTGCCCCTCGCTACCATCCCGTCAAGCAAGGAACCGTTAGAAAAGTGATCGAGCCCCATCGGAGCTGTAGCAAAAGACTACCTGCTTGAGTTAATCAAGGAGGCGTGTTGACCCGACAAGAGTTAAATATCATGATACAACCCTAAAGTCTTAAACAACATTTTAAATAATTTATTTAAAAAAGTTTTGCCGACTCATATTAGATCAAATACGTTTTATTATAATTCCTGGATCCTTAACTACTATATTAATGAACGAAATGCAGAATTGACGCATAAAATATGCGAAGGGGCTGACGAAGATGTGCCTATCTCGAAATAATTTCGCCCTTCAACACCTTCCATTCCGCTCCGGAGGAAACCCTTTGAGTTTTATGGAAGGAGAAAATGGCCGAAAAGGTTCCACAGTCGAAGAGGTTGCCTTATGGTACGGCCGTAACCTCCCTCCCTAAGTGTTCTCTCCGCAACGCCACCCTCGCCTCGTCGCGGGAGGGCGGCCGTGCACCCTCTCCCTCGACGGATTCGAGGGAGTCATTGGAGATCTCCTCTGCCAAGCACCGGGAGAGGTCCCCCGGTAACTCTTCTGCCGATGACTCGTCGGCCAAGAAGAAGAATAAATATAAGAACAACGGCCGCCCCCGTAACTCTTAAACCATCATGTTCAATACTATTCAGTGGAATTGTATAAGTCTTGGTAATAAAGAACACTTTTTATCGTTGTTGATAAACTCCCACAGGCCGTTAGTCGTTTGTCTATAGGAGACGAGGCTTGAGGATCAGCCAGATTATCCTGCCCTAAAACTCTACCACTTGTAAATTTCCTCCCTCTACTTTCCGTCCCGCGTTCCCCTTGGTGATGACACAATGCTATCACCTTATTCTCAGCTCCCTGGGAATAAAGTGGTGCTGGGTGATGACTTCAACGCCCATCATCATCAGTGGGGTAACAGGAGGTGCGATGCTCGTGGAGAGCAAATAACAAACCTTTTGATGCAGACAAACCTCTGTCTTCTGAACGACGGTAGTGCGACTCGCGTAGACGATCGAACCGGTAGCGCATCAGCTATTGTCCTGTCTATCTCATCCGCAAATATCTCACCAGACTTCTCTTAGGAAGCCATCGATGATTCGTATGGCAGCGACCATTTACCTATCTGCATTTCTTATGCACGCGACCTCATGCACACGGGCCCCTGTTTGCCCTAGATTTAGTTTCAAAAAAGCAGACTGGAATTCCTTCAGAAGGATCATCGACTTGGACATATCTGGGAAAGATATAGACACTAAGGTTGATAACATGCAACGCTCCATATTACACGCCGCCGAGGTCACCATTCCCAAGACTTCTTCAGTTGCCACAAAGCATAGAGTTCCATGGTGGACAACAGATTGCCGACAGGTAAAATAGACGATACAGGCATTTCAGCAAGCAGCCCAGTCCGATAAAATACATCGCATATAAAAAGGCAAGGGTTCAGGCAAGGAAAGTCATCAAAACCGCCAAGCGCAATAATTGCCGAGAATTTACCTCTCTAGTCAACCGCACCACATCCCTCATTCAGGTGTGGAACACAATAAACAGATTAAACAATAAGGGGACCTACAACCCAATCACAATACATAACGTAGGCAATACCACAATATATGTTATCAGTAAATTTCGATATCGTAGATTTCAGTCCTGATTCTAGGTCGTTAATATATATGATAAGGATAATGGGTTCACGCACTGACCCTTGAGGCACTCCACTAGTGACTGGAAGCCAATCGGAAGGCTGTCCGTTAATTACCACTCGTTGAGGAACATATATACATGGAGGGAAGAGGTAGGAGTGCACCTTCACCCTCCGTTTTTTTTACCTTGCTGCCGAGGAGTAAAAAAAAAAAAGTTAAATTTCTTCCTATTCCATCTCCCTCGACGGGGGAAGTCCTAACGCAACGCAGGGGGCGTCGTCCACAGACGGAGAGATAGGAACAGGAAGCAGTGCTCCACTGGACGCTCTCCTTGACCCGGTCCAGGGAATGGGTCCTAAGGAAAGCCAGGGAGGCAGCTACCCCTCGGACATCATGAGCGCGCGGGTCATGTCCCGGATCTCCTTCCTCTATGACGGTCCTTAGGAGGCCTGCAACCCTCCTGATTGACAGAGGGAGGGCTGAAGCGGGATCACAGAAAAGGTGATGTTGTTCGTGCGCCGTAGAAGCTGTTATGTAGTTCCTTAAGGCTGACACGGGGCAGAGTGGGTGAGGCTCGCTTTGCAGGCACCAGACTGGTATGACCACTGGTTGGAGACAGTGGTCGAGGCGCTCATTCTTGGCTAGCGATTTTGAGGAGGAAGCTAAGGACACTGCAGGTCCATCTGTCGTGAATGTAGTGTACCTGGGAAAACGCGTAAGAGTCCTGAGCTGCGAGGACCTGAACCTAGAGGCGAGGGCGACGAGGAACAGGGTGTGTATTAGGAAATCCATTTCTGAAGGCCTATCCTGGTACCTAGTGGAAGATAGAGACGTTATAACCTTTTCTAGGGACCAAAAACGGATGTCTCTTCTAAGGGGAGGATCATGGTGAAAGAGGCCACGCTTAAGGAGTTGAACTGAGCGGGGTCTAGGACAATTCCCCAGCCATATTTAAGAGGGTCAGCAAGGGCGGCAAGGTGAGTTGCAATTGTTTATGGCGCCCTCTTTTTCGTGTGGGAAAGAACAGAAAGAAACTCCAAGACAGTGGCCTCGGTGATTCTGTCGAGTCACCTCCAGGTTCTGATGGGGCTTCTCCGGCCTCGTCCCAGGTGATGCATGCTGATGTAGATGCACCTCACATTGCTTCGCCGAAGTCCGCCAGAGGTATGAAGAAGCGACATCGCGGTTCTTCAGATTCAGTTGAATCTGTTCTGCCAACTAAGATTAATGTAGGTATACATGATTCTGGGGTCTCTCAGGATAGGCCTATGGAGGAAGATGCGGAGGCTCATATTGAGTTCCAGTTCCTGTTTCTTCTAGTGGTTTTCCAGATCGGGATATGGAAACTGAGGAATCCCTTGGAGATAGTGTTGGGAATCCTCCCTGCGAGCACGTAGCTTCGGGGAGTGGTGTGCGGTCTGGCTCTAGTAGTGCGGCGTCCGGAGGGGGCGCAGGTTCCTTTGTTGGGAGAAAGCTCGAGGTCCCTCGACCCGGCTCCTCTCGGGTCCCAGTCTCCTCTTCTCGTCGTATTACCGTACCGAATCAGGTGGGTAAAAGGCAGTCTCTTTCAGGGGCTCGCCTGGAGCGCACTCGAAAATAGACATCTTCCTACTCCTCCAGTGGCATTGTAGAGGCCTACGAGCCTCGTGGGAGGAACTCTGAGCATTGATATCTCGGTTTTCTCCTGCTTGCCTTTGTTTACAGGAGACAATGCTCGGAGACTACACTCACTCTAGTCCTCCTGGGTATCGGGCCGTTTACATTACCCCTAATCCTGGACAGGGCCACCATGGTGGCACCGCCATATTCGTTCGCTGTGATATCCCTTCGGTCCCATTACAGCTTCACTCAACGTTGCAGTCTGTTGCTGTTAAGGTTTATTTGGGCAAATTTTATACATTATGTAGCCTTTATCTCCTTCCTGGTGTTCCCGTTGACAGACACGATCTTGACGACCTGGTGCAGGAACTTTCCTCGCCTTTACTTTTATTAGGGGATTTTAACGGTCGCCATCCGTTGTGGGATGATGGTGCTACCAACCCACGCGGACTTTTAGTTGCTTCTTTTATTGAGGATCAGGGATTATAAATTTTAAACTCTGGGGAGGTGACACATTTTCATAGCCAGACTGGTACTTTTACCTCTTTAGATCTTTCACTTTTCACTTCTAATTCTCTTCCTGATTTTCGTTGGCGGGTCTTACCGGACTTGTATGGCAGTGACCACTTTCCAATTTTATTGGAACGCATTGATTCTGTACCACAGTCACGCCTTTCTCGCTGGCGTCTAGATAAAGCAGACTGGCAGCGATTTACGGAACTTAGCTCCTCTCTTCGTCCGTTGGCTGACTTTGGAACTTCTGACGAGGCTGCATCCTATTTCACTGATGCCCTACATTCTGCAGCCCTTCAATCCGTCCCCAGGACGTCTGGCCACTTTCCTAAACGTCCTGTTCCCTGGTGGAACGCAGCTTGCACTACTACTGTGCAAGAGAAGCGTGCTGCATTCTCTCGACTTCGTCGTCACCGTGGGGACCCCCAGTGTTTGGATGTTTTTCGGCGAACGTGCCCGAGCACGACGCACTTTCAAGGAGGCTCAACGAATTTCTTGGAAGGCTTATCTCTCTTCCATCACTACCAGAACTACACTCACAGAAGTCTTTAACAGAGTTCATATTAACTGCATGTCAGAGAAAGAAAACGCCAACTGCAAAAAGCTGTTTTTTTCAGGAGAGCCAAAAAACCGAATTTGGCTTTACAATTTGCATTGCAGCTATGATTTTAGTTATTTCTGTCTACCGACGGTTTCTGAAGTTGGTATAAAGTCTATCTTGCATGATACGATAGTTTTTTATTCAAAAAATTAAAGCATATTTAAGTTACGAAAAGTTTTGTAGTTGGCGTTTTTTTTCCTTTGGTATGAAAAACGTTAACTGCAGAATTCGCCAGTGAGCATAACTTTATCTGCTAAGAAATGCGCCAACTTGGATTACTGCTCGAGAAACGTAGCGAGCAATCTCAACCGCGACTCAAAGACCTGACTAGACGACTCTGAAAGACGGAAGCTTCCTGAACTTATTTCTGGAAAGCTTCAGTATATTCATCGAACACAAGGAATTTGAAGTAAACACCGGAACCAAAGAGAAAAGCATCTTTTATTAAACTTTATGGAACAGAAATGTATTTTCTAAATCCTATAATTTTTATTGTTTTCCTCGAAAAATATAATCCCAAGAAAAAAAAAAATCATGACACACACTGAAAGCTAGTTTCTCGTAAATTGGAAACTTCCTGAACTTATACCTAGAAAGCTTCAGTATATTCATCAAACACAAGAATTTAAAATAGGTACACACCAGAACCAAAGAGAAAAGCATATTTTGAGCTTTATGGAACATAAACTTAATGAGTAATACCAACCGGGACTCAAACAAGCACTTTTTCAATCCTATTCATCAGTATCTAAATCCTACGCATCGTTGGTTTTAAGGTTCATGTAGAAGGCACGAACGTCACTTCCAAATCGTTGGCACAGAGAAAGAATGTCGTGTTTCTTTGCTGAAGAAATCGGATTGCCTTCGGGGTAAGCGACGGGCAGAGCCGTTGGGAATGCCGTAACTCCTCGGCGCTCCCAGCTCATCTGGTTCATTGGCCCTTCATCGAAATCGTATTTGAAGCTGAAGGAGGTGGTGTTTCGAATGAAGATCCAGCGTGTTTCCAGCCAGTTGATTTCTGTCGAGCTTTTGGGGCTTTTTTTACGGTGAACCAGAGGTCCTTTCGTCTCGAAGAGTCCCTTAACGTCGTGGATGTCCTCCTTGTTCATGGGTACAACGACGAGCCTCGTCGACTCTCGCCGTGAGGGAACAGACCGGATGAACATGTTCCAGTCTGTTGGGTAGAGAATTATCATGTCTTTCCTCTTGGCTCTTTCGATTCGAGCGTGGGCCTTGTCAGCGTCCATCATCGTGTGGCCAGGTATCAGGTACTTCAGCTCGATGCTGGAGATCCCACCCAAAGAGAATAAATGCAGCATCAGATACATCAGGTACATCTGGTGCATTGACAAGTTGGAATCCAGGTATCGATGTCCGCGCTCTCTGTTGTAGTGAGATTCAGTCACCGGGAAGCTCTCGATATGGCGCTTGATGTTTTCCACCACATCAGCACCGTACTTTTTGGCTTTTCCCGCCTGCCAGCCACGCTTTTCTGTTGGGTCGACTGCTCCATGGAGTACGGGAGACAAACTCATGTCCACGAACGTGTTGCTTACATGAAGGGTTCGCAGGAAAAAATCCCTGCAAACCGGAAGGTTTTCGGAGCCTTTCTTTAAAAAGTACTTTCGACTGAAGGTTCGCCGCTTTTCTGCTCCTTCTTGGCGATTTGGAGTATGAAGTTCAACTGAACCTTTGATGTATTGCTTTTGTGTGGTAGTGTTACCAAGAGCCCAAAAGGTGGCGTTGATCTGTCGACGGTCTTTCTCGGAAAACCGATCTTGGCACTTCATCCGACATTTGTCACAGGCTGCCGGACGTGGGACGTTCTTCTGAATGACGTTTCCACCCCTTGTTTTGTGGGATTTCCCACTTCGAACTAGTTTCTTCAATTTCCCCTTCTTCCATTGATGTGGCTTTGGTTTTGACCTTTTCCTGCCTACGTAAACGCTTCCACCTTTGGTCGTTCCGGTAGCAGAATCAGCATTGTCATCGTCGGATGATTCTGACGATGAGCTGGAAGACAATGACGAGGGGCTCCTGCTGGTTGACGAACCACTGCTCGAGCTGCTTTCGGATGAAGAATCGCTGCCCGATGCCGATTCAATTCTTAAGCTGCTTTCTGACGATTCCTTGTTTTGATCCGCTCCTGGAACGTCGTTCAAGGTCTCCGCTGGGATGCTGGATGTGCTAACAGCATGTTGTTGATGAGGAAGGGGCTCTGCTTCCAGTCGTTGGGATGCAAGTTCCGGACCAGTCTTCGGTTCCATCGTTTCCAGGACTGCAATTTCTAAAGCAGGGTTAGCATCAAACGCAAGGTCTTCTTCGATTGCTTCAGTTGCTGATGGTGGTGGAGGAATAGGTGACATGTCCCAGGGAACGTCATCCATGTTGGAAGACTCAGGGTTCGTAGTAGATGACCAGGGGACTGCTCCTTCTTTGATCTTGGCCCGAGCTAGGGCCACCATCTTGTGAGCTCGGGAAGTCATGTGGAGCCTAGATGAGAGGAGAAAAAGTTTGAGAGGATGATCACACTGGAAAAAAAAACAATCAAGCATATGAATTTTGGGGATCTTTTCCGTTTCATGGTAAACACTATTTTTGCACCAAATTTTCGCCAGAAATGCAGATTTTTGTCCTAAACAAGAATATAACATTCATGTTGTGGAGAAATGAAAGAGAGTTGGGAAAAAAAAATAATGCTTAAAATAGTGCTTGCCATGAAATGGAAAAGACCCAATTTTTGTTAGATAATTAATCTTTTAATGTTATTTCATTCAGCATTTTTTCAAAGAGCAGAACATTCAGAAATATCTATGTATTTTTACGACCATAGTAGATAGAACGTTACGAAAGCTAGAGTTCTTACTTCTCCTTTGGCAGAGCTAGCAAAGCTGGAGTAGGATTCCGCTAGTTGTCGGATTGTTTGACTGAGTGGAAGGATGAGGGCTGAAATAAAAGAAATAAAGAATGATAATGTTTGATGGGAATTCGATTGGACAGTGGTTGTAGTCCTAATCACTAAAACATTGTGCATCTTTCTCCGGATTCACAAAGCTTTGGCGCAGTTGGCGCTTTTCAAAGCAAAAGACTTTTATTTATTAGGTAGTTGGCGTTTTTCATATAAAATCGAACCGAACTCACCTCATTAAACGTAGTTGGCTTTTTTCAAACCAAAGATTTCCCTGAACATGCGAAGTTGGCGTTTCAGCATAAATGCGACACAGCCTTCCCCTTCCGCTTCTGAAACGCCACTGACGGTTATACAGTCTGCGAAAACGTTGGAGAACATGGCGGCAACGAAATCTGAAAATCTTCGAAAAGTGTAGTTGGCGTTTTTTTTCTCTGACCCACAGATAAGATCTCTGGGAAGTTTTCCCCCCCTCCCCCTCCAGTGTTATCGCATGCAGGGGAAACGATGGCGGACCCTAAGACTGTTGCTGACCTATTCGCCAAGCACTTTGCCAGTGTCTCTAGGAAAGATCCTACTGCACCAGGGGCTCGTCATCGCCGGGATTTGGAATCACTCGGCGTTAACTTCGCTTCCACCGGAGGGGAATCTTATAATATCCCATTTTCTCTCTCCGAGTTGAAGACGGCTTTATCCCAGTGTCATGATTCCTCGCCAGGTCCAGACGACATCCCTTATGATTTCTTACGCCACATGTCTGACTGTGGTTTTACATTTTTATTGGATCTTTACAATTTCATTTGGCGTACCGGTGATTTTCCATCTCTGTGGAGTGTGGCTGTAATTCTACCCATTCTGAAGCCTGGGAAAGATCATCTCCAAGCAGCTAACTATCGTCCTATTTCTTTAACATCCTGCATTTGTAAAGTGATGGAGAAGATGGTGAATGTCAGACTTATGTGTGTTTCGTGGAAGTATCACGAAATTGGTGAATTGTGCATCATTGCTAGTTACTTTTTTTTTATGAATATTACTGTTTACGTTGCGCACCTCGTGTTTTGTTTGTTTTCCACCTTACCCTGGCGCCAGCAGCCGCCACGTAGGACAGATGTCTGTGGTGGCTGCTCCCGCTAGGATGTGGGCGTGATGTAGTAGCCTTGTGACCTGGCCCTGCCGGTTCCCTGCTGTTCCTTGCTGTGGGTGATCTGCTACGTCTGTGTTTGTGCTAACACTTTGGGCCAGGCGTTGTGGTTTACGGGGAAGCTGACTGCCATACCTTCATGATGTGCCCAGGGCTGTGGGCTATTTACTGCTGGTTGGTCAATATTGTAAGTAAATGTGCTTGTTTTAGGTTAGGTAATTTATGTGAACTTACTAGTTGATGACAGAATATTTAGGAGTATGTGAGCTTTTTTTTTTTTTTTTTTTTTTACAGCAAAGGAGACAGCTCAAGGGCACAAAAAAGTAAACATTAATAAAAAAAAAGCCCGCTACTCGCTGCTCCTAAAAAGAATCCAAAGAGGTGGCCGAAAGATAGGTCAGTTTCGGGAGGAGAGGTGTCCTGATACCCTCCTCTTGAAAGAGTTCAAGTCGTAGGCAGGAGGAAATACAGATGAAGGAAGATTGTTCCAGAGTTTACCAGCGTGAGGGATGAAAGAGTGAAGATGCTGGTTAACTCTTGCATTAGGGGTTTGGACAGTATAGGGATGAGCATGAGTAGAAAGTCGAGTGCAGCGGGGCCGCGGGAGGGGGGAAGGCATGCAGTTAGCAAGTTCAGAAGAGCAGTCAGCGTGGAAATATCGATAGAAGATAGAAAGAGAGGCAACATTGCGGCGGAATTTAAGAGGTAGAAGACTATCAGTATGAGGAGGAGAGCTGATGAGACGAAGAGCCTTAGCCTCCACTCTGTCCAGAAGAGCTGTGTGAGTGGAGCCCCCCCACACATGAGATGCATACTCCATACGAGGGCGGACAAGGCCCCTGTATATGGACAGCAACTGTACAGGGGAGAAGAACTGGCGGAGACGGTACAGAACGCCCAGCCTCGAGGAAGCTGATTTAGTAAGAGATGATATATGAAGTTTCCAGTTGAGATTTTGAGTTAAGGATAGACCGAGGATGTTTAGTGTTGAGGAAGGTGATAGCTGGGTGTTGTCAAAGAATAGGGGATAGTTGTTTGGAAGATTGTGTCGAGTGGATAGGTG
The DNA here is from genome assembly GCF_024679095.1 of Eriocheir sinensis. Classification (NCBI taxonomy): domain Eukaryota; kingdom Metazoa; phylum Arthropoda; class Malacostraca; order Decapoda; family Varunidae; genus Eriocheir; species Eriocheir sinensis. The sequence goes on along the minus strand of NC_066531.1, from coordinate 12,325,094 downwards.
GAGAAACTGTGTTTTTGAGGCGTTGAAGGACACCAGGTTCTTCTTGCCCCAATCGGAAATAATAGTAAGGTTTGAGGCTAAGCGTTCTGCAGCCTCCAGCCTTGAGTCGTTAAGTTCCTGTAGGTGGGTCTTCTATTAAAAGAAGTTGAATAATGCAGAGTGGAATCATCGGCGTAGGAATGGATAGGACAGTTCGTTTTGGAAAGAAGATCATCAATGAACAACAGAAAAAGAGTGGGAGATAGGACAGAACCCTGTGGGACACCACTGTTAATATATTTAGGGGAAGAACAGTGACCGTCTACCACAGAAATAGAACGGTCAGAAAGGAAACTGGAGATAAAGGTACAGAGAAGGATAGAAACCGTAGGAGGGTAGTTTAGAAAGCAAAGATTTGTGCCAGACCCTATCAAAAGCTTTTGATATGTCCAGCGCAATAGCAAAAGTTTCACCGAAACGGCTAAGAGAGGATGACCAAGAGTCAGTTAAGAAGGCTAGGAGATCACCAGTATAACGCCCCTTGCGGAACCCATACTGGCGATCAGATAGAAGGTCAGAAGTGGAAAGGTGCTTTGGAATCTTCCGGTTAAGGATTGATTCAAAAGCTTTAGATATACATGAAAGTAAAGCAATAGGACGGAGAATAGATTTGGCACGATAGAGCTGCCTTGTACAGGCCTACAGGCCTCTTGCAGACTCCTACGTTCTTGTGTTCTTATGTTCTTATATGTAGTTGACTGAATATATATATATATATATATATATATATATATATATATATATATATATATATATATATATATATATATATATATATATATATATATATATATATATATATATATATATATATATATATATATATATATATATAATGAACCAGCAAGCTCATGGAAATCAGTGAAGTTAATGATAGGGAAAATATTTATATCAAAGTTAGTGTTTTCTTAATTTGTTTTTCCGTAGTATATTGTTGCCCTGGTAATACGGTCAAGATTTAAATCAATGACATTTGAAAAGAGTATCATAATTAAAGTCGATTTACGTCAATGATTAAAAAAAATCCTTAAATTTAAATCAGTGATTTAAATCAACTTGATTTAAATCAAACAACTCTGCGTTATATAAGTATGTGTCTAATAAATTAAAGAATATTGATCTGCCTTGTTAGGAGCTCACCTTCACCACCCCCGCGCAGCCGCCGTGCCCGAAAAGAGACATTTTCTCCACGGTAATAATTACGATAGCTTTCGTCACGTTCGAAGTGTTTTATACATACTTTGAATGTACAGTCGTGGGACGCAAGTGTTGACACAGTTTCCAAAATGTTTCGGACGCCGCCAGCAAAAGACGGCAACTATCCAGCAGAGCTACATTTGAGTTATATGTGACGTATGTGTGTGTGTGTGTGTGTGTGTGTGTGTGTGTGTGTGTGTGTAAGGGTCAAAGAGTGTGTGTGGGTGTGAAAGAGATATTATTTAAGGATTTTTGTTACGAAACTGTGAGCGTCAACTGCACGACGAATATGTTTTTTTTTTAAATGTTATGAATCCTCTTCTTTCCACTAGTGCACGCCCTGTAATAAGATTTTCTGCATTCCATAAGCTAAATACTTGCTTGGCTTTGGTCGTCAGTGTGCATTCTGGTGTACGTGTGAGAGAGAGAGAGAGAGAGAGAGAGAGAGAGAGAGAGAGAGAGAGAGAGAGAGAGATTAATTTGTTAAGAAAAAAAAGTTACTGCAAAATAATAGCCTAGTTTTCTTAAATGCATAATAATAGCTTAGTATTCGTAAATGCAAAGTAATAGTAGTTTCATAAATGCAAACGAATCGCTTAATATTCTTAAATGCAAAATAATAGCTTTGTAATTCAATTCATAATAGCCTACTAGTTTCCTAAATGCGCCGGCTGGCATGGTCGATGACGACGTAATTGCATAACATTGTCAAGCGAGAGTTAAATGGTGACATCATTATATATTTTTATATTATATCATAATATTTGTGCAAGTTATCAATGTTTTCTTCGTATTTTCTTAGGGACGACGTTGCAGAAATGAGTACAACATACATTCAGATGCGTAATAGCGTTGTAAACAACTTTAGCTGTCCTTGACTAAATTTGAACGAAATGTAAAAGAGACATTTTCGTCCACAAATCACAAACTTGTTATCAATGTGCACAACTGACAGATTCATATATAATAACTTATGGAGAGTGTATATGTAGTGACATATCTGAACATTAGCCTCTTTCCATGCGGTGTATATATTTTAAAGTCGGGGCCGGTGAACGAAACTCAGTGGACAGTGTGTCAACACTTGTGTCCCACGATTGTACAACAGTAGTTTTCCTGGGTTATTGGTCATGGAGTTCCCTGACTTTAGGCACTGTAAAGCCAAAGACAGGGAGGGGAAGGTAGTTGGGGTAGTGCTAATTGCCATTTGAGCAACGTAAAAAAAGCAACGAAAGGGGGGGGGGGGGGGGAAAGGGGCAGTATACACGATTTGCCGCTTCTGTTGTAACCGACGGTGGAATTTACGAGCTCACATAACTATACACGGAAGGAAGTACTCTTGTAGATGATACAATCCTTTCACTTTCTTATTCCAGAAACATCAGTACAAACCTCTTGTGCTGCTACGAGGCAACCCACGGAAGTACTTACCAGGAATCGGTGTTCGGTCCCTCAGGCTGCCCCTCCGTCGCTGCGTCAATCTAGGTTACACGCGACACAACAACTGGTCACATGCGTTCGGAAGAGTATTTAGGAGCCTCAAAGGGTACGAGCTCGTTACACTTATGACAGGGCACGCGCCACTACCGCCGGACTCCTCATATGTGAGCTCCGTCACCTCAGGCAGCCGTGCGCCACCCTGCAGTGTTGCCACCGGCCGTTGGGGTAGACTCCCTGGGACAAGGTTACCCGAGGTCTCCTCAGAATAGTATACTCAGTATGACTTGATTAACGATGAGTGAAGGGTATTTGCTTTGGAGACTATTTGAGAAAATATCACCCACTAAGAGTTAAAAAGTAAAGTTGATTATGGCGGAATCTGAAAACTTTCCATCGCCTATAGATGACTGAACTTCTGTTGGAGAAACAAGCAATGAAACCTACTCGTCCCCGGATCCGATGCGCGTTAAGAAACAACGTCGTTGTCTGAGAATTACAATGCATTTCTTATACATTTTTATTTTCTTGAAAATGAAGTTTACGAGGATTCAAAACAATTACTTCCTTAAACGCTGAGCTGCATACACAAAACAAAGCAAATATTACAAGTGTAAACACAAGATTTACTCATGACCGTTAAGTGCTTGCTTCGTGCCACCACTAGTGGACGGGTACAGTGGAAGTGATGCAACATCTTGTCAGGATGACACGACAGTGTAGCGCAAGTCATATGCAACCCTTACCTCCCATAATGGAGGCTCGTTACTCTTCATAAATTATTATACCTACCGTTCGTGATTTCCCTCAGTTTAGTGAGGACATACAGGTCAGTAGACGGATGATTTGCTCTCTCTCTCTCTCTCTCTCTCTCTCTCTCTCTCTCTCTCTCTCTCTCTCTCTCTCCACTGCCCACCCCACACGTCAGGCCCGTCGGGTTATCAATTTTTTTTCCCGTCCGCTGCTGATTGTTAATAAAAAAACTTGACTTTGGAAATAAGCGAGATACGAGCATTTTCAATTTTGATCTGTTTGCTTGAATTACACTGTGTGTGTGTGTGTGTGTGTGTGTGTGTGTGTGTGTGTGTGTGTGTGACTGAGGACTGAATATATTTGTTGGCTCGGAGCTCCTAGTTACTTGTATTACAGAGGTATCTGACACAGCCACACTTTTGGACCCTTCTTTTCTTGTATTTAATCTTTATATTTTATTTCATTTGTATTAACTTGTATTAAAACAATTATTTTATCACTCATTAATTACTCCATATATGACCGTCTCGTATCCCTGGTAGCGTGATCCGGCTTACGTTGTTATTGGAGACTGGTGTTCGGGGATAAACAAGGGAAAAAGAAAATATAAATTTATTTAAAATTAAATTAAAGTAATTCCCTTACGCAATATTCTATGCTCACACGATCATAACACTGACATATTCAGCAATGGATGCAACATATGACAAACGACATGTCCTAATATACATAATACTACAATATGTGCTCAATTGTTGCCAATAATTATAACACTCGTCGTTCCACAAGCAATGGTTTGTATCTCTCTGCTTCTCTGATTACATCACAATCATTATGTACTCTCTTCACAAAATCCTAATAATACATTCCTATAGTATAATCTACTACAAGTCACGGAAACACCAAATTATACCACACCCAGTGGTTTTACCTTTGCTTTACATCGCAAAAAAATAATCACGATCCTGTTCCACTCACAATCCTACTACACATCTCCTACATTATAATCTCCAGGACAATACAGTCAGTTTCCCTTAGATTCTCGAATTTCTTCTCACGATTAAGATCACAACAGCCATTCTCAGCTGAGTGAGTAGCAGGTCTGCTTGAAGCGAGAACCAAGCTCGGTCTGCCCATACCACTGATTTCTAGTTCACATTTTTCTTTGCTTGAGGCGGACTTACATCCTTGACACGCCTTAATTTTCTACATAACCAGTGGCCAATACTTCCTGTCACACCCATCTGCTCGCTCATTATGTTGTATTGTTTTACTTCTCCTGCTTATTCGTGATTCACTCTTAAGACAGTGATTTTTCTTTTAAGCTAATGGTTTATAACATGTCGCCACGAATGACGTCACAGGTTCAGAGTATTTTTCAATGGCTGTTCACACTTTCTGACCACGCCTACTGGGTATCTGTTTTCTGTATCTGAGTCTGGGTATCTGTTTTCCTTGACCGTCGTTGTTTCCCCTTTTTGTTATCGTTTGTACTATGAGATGTTTACACTATTATATATGTCACCCTTCTTGTTAGTGTTTGTCCTGTCAGATGTTTACACAGTTGTATATCTGTCATTCCTCTCTGGGTATCTGTTTTCCATTACCCTCGTTGTTTGTTCGTTTTCTGGGTCCCGACATACTTCCCCGTCAGGAAGATCTCGCCCCTGATATCTCACAGGTGTTGGTTGAGAGAGAAGATACGCCTTTCAATGTCTGCAATTGGCTCTATTCTGGAAGTAGGCGGTGTTCTGCGTAGCGCAGGACATAGGAATACCCCACGGCAGACGTCACCAGCAGAAGAACCCGGATCACGACAATGGCGAAGACGATCCACCAAGGGATTGCTGGTTGAAAGGGCTGATCCGGCTCGACCACAGAATTAAGGGGCTGCAAGCCATCTGTTAGCTCCTGTAGGGAGATGGACTCAGCACTACGAAGAGAACCTTGCCTAAGCGTCAATATTCCATTATCCGCCAAGCTGACAGTATGTTTGTTTACAGGACTGGTAGGGCATGTGAGTGTCAGAGTGTTGGGGGAGGCAAGTGAACAGGTCCAGTAGCCAGGACCTTTTATAAACATAGGGGAAAATGTTTTCAAGACTATTGTGTGGCAGAGGTTGATCACAGACTCATGATTGAAGAAGGCAGCCGATTCACAAGAGGCTGCGTCACTAGCCTCATAGACGGGGCCTGTGGGAGGACAAACTAACATATGGTTATTCTTGTTACTGTGTTCTATACTAGAAAGCGGAAAATATACTTTCCTATTCTCACTGAAGGCAATATATCGTGAATCAACACTATACATAAGAAAGTAAGTGCTATTCTGCACAGAAAATGGAAGGGAGTCGATTCGAAAGACATCAAAGGTGTCAGGCGGATCTCCTCGTAAAGGTTTGGTGAGACAGAAATTACGAGAATCGTGCAAAGCCGTTGTCCTGGAGGACAGTTATTACATCCCTATATAAAGCTAAAAAATCAAGAACTGCAAGGCACTAAAGACCTGGAGGCCGAACCTAGGCTTCCTTTAATGTACTGAACAACTGTTTGTCTCACATAATGGTTGGAGTTATGTATGTTTGCAGGGGAACCTGCAGACTCAACTTTAAATCTTGTATACCTGGTCAGCATAATGCTAAGTCAAAATACAACAATGCTTGTAGGAGTTTTTTTTCTCTTCCTAAAGCCAAAGTCTATAGAAAATTGGCGCACGACTTGGTTCAATACATCTACAGCTGAATATAGCCTATTGAAGGCAGATTGCATGGCATGCATATTACTTAACGATGTTGAGTCTTCCATAATAAACATTTAACTATATAAAATTTTCTCAGTTAATGACTCTAGTACTCTATTTTTCCATGAATAGCATCAACTTGAGCCTGGGTCGCGGTACCAAATAAGATATTAGACAAGGATCCTTAAAAAAATAATTATTTCCCGTTTTTTTTTTTTTTGTATAATTCATAGAAGCATGCAGCTTGTTTTGATTAGTAGTCATCACATAGCCTAAAACGTTTCTTAGATGATGCAACAATGAACTGAATTCATGTTCAAAATTAAGGAGTGTGTATTTTATTGCTTTTACAGCTGGATACTCAGGTGGCATTTCAATAACATTTCAAGCCAAAGAAGCAGTTAAATTCCGTGCTTTATATAATTTTTTTTTTTTTTTTTTTTTTTTTTTTTTACGTCGCGGCCTATAGCGCCGGTAGGCTTTTTCCCGGTGGGGCCTGATGGTCGGCCCAAGGCTTCTTCCCGGTGGGTCCTGATGGTCGGCCCAGCCCGTTCTGGCGCAGGCGAGTGTTTATAGTGGCGCCATCTTGCATGCTAAAACATCTTCTGTGAGGCTAAACGGTAATATAGTCTCTGTCTGTGAGGACTATAATATAGATAGTATATTGGTGTGAAACTTTGGCCAGCACGTGTTGGGGACTCCTGTTGTGTTATTGAGTCGTACACCGAAAGAGTCAAATCAATCTGTGGTCTATTTCGTCATATTTCCGCTTAATCATTGCATTTTCATCCTTATACATTATTCCTGTTTTATATCGTATTGGTTTTGACATTACATTAGGCAACTCTTTTGCCGTAGAGGAAGAGCGAAGGCTTTATCTATGCCGAGGTGGCTCTGAAAGTTTGGGAGTAACCTGAGAAGGTAGAGCCTGTGCATCAGCTGTTTATTGCTATTGTAGAACGAACATTATTTAATGTGTCATGAGTAACAGTCACCTCTCCGCTACGAGTTATCATTTTCGGTAGAATTTTTTCAGCGATTTCAGGGTTGAGCAATGCAAAGAATAGATCAGTGTCTGTCTCTGGATTTAAGGGTATGCTCGCCTAACCGTTGGACATTGCTGCACATCGATGCAGTCTTCATGAAGGACTTTCACTCTATCTGTGTGGACCGTTGAAACCTTACTAGTCCTGAGGTTCCTAATTTTTACCATTATATCACTGATCTTCTCTATTACCCTGTAGGGTCCATCAAAAATAGGTTGCAACTTTTTATTTTATTTTATTTTTGGTGTATGTTTGAGGAACACTCTGTCGCCAACGCTGATAGTTTTGATTTTTGTAGCTTTGTAGTACTTTTCCATTTCTTCTCTACCTTCTTCAGTGTAAACCTGGCATCTATCATAAATCCTCCTTGCAATTGCAGCCATTTCCTCTTTATAGGAGTCAATATCATAAACCCTCCTTGCAATTACAACCATTTCCTCTTTATAGGAGTAAATATCATAAACTCTCCTTGCAAGTGCAGCCATTTCCTATTTATAGGAGTCAATATCATACCAGGGCTGCTGAGGTTTATATTTTTTTCTAACATAGTGTAGGGCATACGAGGATCTCTAAAAATCCTCTCTCTGTCTCTCTCGATAAAAAGGGGACTCCTTTATGGTGCGATGATACGCAGCATTATAGGCCAGGGTGACTGCAAGTAAGTAACATTATCTCCCAAACGGATAAATTTCCTAGAACCATTGTCCTCAAAATGTTAACAACGGTATAATTTGCGCGCTTTATTATTCCATTTCCACTTGTATGGTAAGCCGTTATTTTCGCGTGTCGCACAGGTAGCTTCTAATTTATCTCCTGCATCACGGAATTAACGTACTCTGAACCTTGATCTGTAACAACTGTCTGAGGAACACCGTGTACACAAACAACATCCACGTACAGTCGACGACAGAGAGTAGTGTCACGGTTTTCAGAATGTTTAGCGTGGTGGCGATATCTGGCAACTATACCACGGTGGCGCATTCACTGGTGATGTTAGTGACGCGCATCAGTGTGTGTGTGACCGTGAAATTATAATATTGTATAATATTATATTATATTATAATATAATGTAGTTAGAAATATACCAGATTACATGAAATCAATTTACAAATGCGATAATGAATGTCTTCTACATGATGATGATGTTAAGCCGGACGTATTACTTGGGTTCCGTGTCGCCGTCACAAGACTCCGTGGGAGGGAGATATGTAAACACTTCGCACAACTTCTGTAGTTTAATATTCTTCCTTAGTAGTACACTTCACTCGACTCTTCACTGGCCACTAGCTTACTATGACTCGGACTGGACTCTCTCGCCCTCTTCTCCTATATATATCCAGAACAGTACAGTCTAGAATGTTACAGTATATTTTAGATCATACAAGAAAATGTAGCAAAAATATATGCGAGTTGGCAACACTTCCCACCTGGCGTCTGGCCGCGCCCCTATGGACAGCTCCTCTGCTCCCCGCCCCCCTGCTCGCTCCTCCCGGAGCCTTCTAGAGGCCCATGGACGCCGGGGGAAGCTTCCAGCACAACACTATCCCCCCCTCTTAATTGTGATCGTCCCGATCACGCACTTAACTATATACAAACATAAGATAATTAATCAAAAACATAATAATCGTCGTATCGCTGTGGACGCCTGCGTTGTCTCTGTCTTCTGTTCGCTGCCTCCTGCGCGTCTGTCTCCTGGTGCGCCTCGTCGTCGTCCGCTTCTTGGGGTGTCCCTGGAACATCTGCCGAAGCCGGGAGGTTATCTCCCTCGGCTGAAAGGTCCAGAAGGCTTATGTCGTCGTCGACCTCCTCTTGGTCCTGGACGTCCCTTGCGTTTTCGTCGGCTGCTGGGTGTCTGTAGTTGTTCCAGGTGTAGTTTCCCGGACCGCGGTACCTCCATAGGCGGCTGACGTGGACAACTTTCGGCTTGGTCCTTTCCGTTCTCCGGATTCGGTAAGTCATGTCGGAGAGGCGTTCTAGCACAGTATAAGGGCCTTCCCAGGGGTTCTGTAACTTCGGAAACTGTCCTTTCTTCCTCTGCGGGTTGTAAAACCAGACTTGGTCTCCTTCCTTGAAGTCAACGTGGCTTGCCCTCATATTGTAACCGCACTTCATGGCCTCCCCGGAGAACTTCAAGGCACCACGGACTTGATGGTGCACCTCTTCCAGCCGTTCCTCTAGTTGACGGGCAAAACTGGAGGCGTCCCTTGGAAGGCTTTCCCCAGGAGGCTTTCCTGTCAGTAGGTCCACCGGCAATCGCAGTTCACGTCCAAACATCAGCTTTGCCGGTGAATACCCCGTAGTCTCGTGGACGGCAGACCTGTAGGCCATGAGGAGCGCAGGCAGCTTCTGATCCCATGAAAACTGATCATTGTTGCACTGCTTGGCCAACTCCTGGCCCAACGTCCAATTAAACCTCTCCACCATTCCATCTGACTGGGAGTGCAGAGGGGTGGTCCGGGTCTTCTTGATACCCAGGAGCTTGCAACACTCAGCAAGGACTGTTGACTCAAAATTCCTTCCCTGGTCGGAATGGAGCTCGTTAGGCACACCGAAGCGACGGAAGAACTCCTCCACCAATATCTTAGCGATGGTAGTGGCTTCCTGGTCAGGGATGGCGTAGGCTTCCGGCCACTTGGTGAAGTAATCCATTGTGACGCAGATGTACCTATTTCCGTTCGTCGTCAGAGGCAAGGGTCCTGATATATCCACTGCCACCCGTTCATTGGGGGCTCCAACCTGGTATAGTTGCAATGGGGCACGGTGACGCTTCTTGGGGCCCTTCTTTGCACAGCACACCTTACACGCGTGACACCATTCTTCCACGTCCTTCCTCATGCCAACCCAGTAGAACCATTGGCGCAGGCGACTCAGTGTCTTCTTTACCCCAAGGTGTCCGCTGGTGATGCTGTCGTACATTTCTTTCAAGACTCCTTTCCGGGACTTCATAGGTAGCACCGTGGACCAGTAGTGGTCAAGACCATCATGAGAGACCCAGCGTCGCTGCAACACCCCGTTGCCCATCCGAAGAGTGTCCCACTGAGTCCATTAATTCTTGGTGGTAGGGCTTTCTCTCGAGATTACTTTCCACCCAGGTCGCGTTGACGATTGACTCAGCCAATCCATAATTGGTCTCAGATCTCGGTCCTCCTGCTGCAGTTTTCCCAAGTCTTCCCATGGCACTTCCGCTGTCTGTTCCACTGTAGTGCGGCGGCACATATTCTGGACGCTTTCCCCCTGGAGGCAATGTTGACACTCAAGCCTCGATGATGTCGTGTTGGACCGACTGGTTAAGTGTACAGCGTCTGTTGGTTTCGTCATCACCATCCATGAAGAAGACATGGACAAACTTGGGCTCTTCATATTCTAGGGGGAGTAGACTGCCCATGCGGTGGTAGCACTGGCCTTGGATCTTGTAGGTAGTAACGAACCCTTGCAGTGGGCTTCTTGGTGGCACCAAAGGAAGTCATCATTAAGGCAGCATTGTACTTCCAGATCTTTCTTCTGAAGTTTTTGGCTTGTGGGCTGTTCTCTGTCAGCAGCTTCTGCAGAATCACTGGCGGTGCCTGAAGGGCCTCCAACTTGACTTTTCCTCCAGTGCAGCACATGCCTGGAGCTTCTCTTGGCCACTTCTTAGCTCTGCATTGGGAGCAAACTGTGTCCATCTTGCCAATGCAGACCTTTGGGCTGCTGTTGTAGTCCTTCTTGATGGCATAGGAGAAGGCCCATTTGAACCAGGTGATGCCCTTTGTATTTGCTCTCTTTTGACGTTCAGCTTCCAGGCGTAACCTTTGCTGTTCCAAGGTTTCTTCTGCTCTCCTTTGACGATGTGCATCTGCATTCTCCAGCCTTGTGTCTGCACGTTGTTCATCTGTTGCCCTTGCTCTGGTTCTTTGGTGGTGCAACCTATCCGCTTCTTGGCGGATTTGTCTCTGCTGGTCAGACAGTGATGCCCTTGCTTCAGAATTGTAGAGTCTGAGAGCCTCCAAACGATGAGCACGGTCTGCCTCAGTTTCTCCATCCCGTCTTTGCCGCTTACTGCGAGCCTGAGAAGTTAATTTCCCAATGGAGGGACGTTCTGGAGGCATTGTGGAGGTAAGGATGAATCTACATGCAAAAGGAAAAAAAAAAAATAAGTACTTTTGATGATTTTACTAAAAAAAAAAATAGGTACTACTTTTGCCATTTTTAATAATAAAATTGGTGAAAATATAAAAAAAATGAAATTAAACAAAATTTGATACTATTGTGTGGCAAAAAAAAAAAACTTTTGGCAAATTACTAAATTGACATAAAATACTTAAAGTAGTAATTTAAACCAAAATAACAAAATAAAATGTGACCTTACCATTAGGTGTAGCTGGAGGTTTGATGAAGCTGAGGATTCGTAAATGACTGTGAAAAGGGATTTAAATATTCGATGTGAAAATGAAGGGTTAAAATGAAACGGAAAATAACTCTTAAAACAAAGAAATCAACGTGAAAAGGAAAGGTTAAGCCGTTTGAAACGGAAATTTTGGAAAACGTCGTTTTGGGGATTGTTTTTCTTTTGCACTGAACATAACTCGGCTGAGTCCCTCTTTGTCCGCAACCTCCGCCGCTCCGGCATCAGCAGAAAACGCCGATGGACCCAACGTTTGGACCATTTTTGATAGTTTTATTAAATAACTTCAAAAAATTGTATATTAATGTCCTCATATTATGTGCCATGATTACTCGGGAGCATAGTACGCTTCAAAAACATATAAAGCCTATGTCTGTAGCTATCACCGTTTGGTCGTCTATAAAGGACATACAGACGGACGTGAGTCGACTTTATATTGCCCAATTCCACGTTTTGGGGAGCTAGGATGGCTAGGACTTGATGTAGTGCTCGCAGCTATTACAGTAGTCATCACAGCGATGAGGGTAGTCATCACAACTATCACAGTAGTCATGCTGCTAGATTATTTGAAGTAACAGCTTGCAGGTGCCCTGAATTCCAGTACTGTGCCTGTCCTCAACATAAGAAAGTCCCCAAAATAGAACAAGAATTTGTAGAGGACCAAATAAATGAACGTAAAATGTTCATTGGAGGAGTGGACAAACGAACAACTGAAGCCATTGGGAAAAGAGAAGAAAGAAGAAATCAATATGCTGCAAGACCATCAGCCAGTTACAAGCATCAGGATGTCTTGTTCAAAGTGATACCTCGTCCTCAAATTTGACTGACTCGGAAGATGAATACACCCCTTCCAAGTACCAGCTCCATCATAGAAAACCAAAAGAAGGTGGAGCTGTGGGACAACAATGAAGAGATGAAAAAGAAAAAAAAATAGAGAACAATAACGTCTGTTCTCTTCTTTCCATGAGGTTTGTGACTGGGTTGGACTGTCTGATCGTGGTGCTGCATTACTATCTAGTGCAATCCTTGAAGATTTAGGGGTTATTACAAAAGAGGATCCTTCCAAAGTCATAGATAGGAACAAAGTACGGAGATCGAGGCAATCAAACGGACAACATTTGACAAAGGATGCACATGGGAAAGTACAAGTTGCAGGCATCTACTTTGATGGAAGGAAAGAAACTCTTACTACGGAGAAGATTGGAAATAGAGACTATAGGAGAAAGGTAATTTAAGAGCATATTGCTATAGTGGCTGAACCAGGTTCAGAATATCTAGGCCAGTATTCACCTGCCACTGGTTCTGCAAAGAGTAATAGAAAAGAATTTCCACGGAAAACGTACTGGCGATTGGATGTGATGGTACAGCTGTAAATACCGGGAATAAATCTGGGGTGATTTGTCAAGTCGAGAAAAGCCTTGCCCACCCAGTTCATTGGTTCATCTGTCAGCTCCATGGCAATGAGCTGTCACTACGTCACCTTTTTGAAAAACTCGATGGTAAAACAAGTGGGCCACATGGCTTATCAGGACCAATTGGGAAAAGCAATCTCTAATGGGACTGTTCCTGACACACTGTCAAGGAGAAATCCAGGAAACTTAAACAACTCCAGATGGCTCACAACAGCCAATAGGATTCTCCGCCTGTAAGCTGGTCCACAACATCCTACAGAACAACGTAAAACACTTTTTTTTACAACAAAGGAGACACCTCAAGGATACAAAAAAAGGAAACAATAATAAAAAAAAAACCTACTCGCTGCTCCTAAAAAAAGAATCAAAAGAGGTGGCCGAAAGAGTGGTCAATTTCGGGAGAAGAGGTGTCCTGATACCCTCCTCTTGAAAGAATTCAAGTCGTAGGCAGGATAAAATACAGGTGAAGGAAGGCTGTTCCAGAGTTTACCAGCGTGAGGGATGAAAGATTGAAGAGGTTGGTTAACTCTTGCATAAGGGGTTTGGACAGTATAGGGATGAGCATGAGTAGAAAGTCGTGTGCAGCGGGGCCGCGGAAGGGGGGTAGGCATGCAGTTAGCAAGTTCAGAAGAGCAGTCAGCGTGAAAATATCGATAGAAGATAGAAAGAGAGGCAACATCGCGACGGAATTTAAGAGGTAGAAAACTATCAGTAGGAGGAGGAGAGCTGATGAGACGAAGAGCCTTAGACTCCACTCTGTCCAGAAGAGCTGTGTGAGTGGAGCCCCCCCCCCCCCCCCCCCACACACACGTGAGATGCACACTCCATACGAGGGCGGACAAGGCCCCTGTATATGGATGGCAACTGTGCGGGGGAGAAGAACAGAACGCCCAACCTCGAGGAAGCTGATTTAGCGAGAGAGGAGATACGAAGTTTCCAGTTGAGATTTAGAGTTAAGGATAGACCGAGAATATCTAGTGTTGAAGAAGGTGACGGCTGAGTGTTGTTGATGAATAGGGGATTGGTGTCTGACAGATTGTGTCGAGCTGATAGGTGGAAAAATTGAGTTTTTGAGGTATTGAAGGACACAAGGTTCCTTCTATCCGAATCGAAAATGATAGCAAAGTCTGAGGTTAAGCGTTCTGCAGCCTCCAGTCTGGAGTCGTGTACTTCCTGTTGGGATGGCCTTCTATTGAAAGAAGTTGAATAATGCAAAGTGGAGTCGTCGGCGTATGAGTGGACAGGACAGTTTGTTATGGAAAGAAGATCATTGATGAATAACAGGAAGAAAGTGAGTGATAGGACAGAGACTTGTGGAACACCACTGTTGATAGGTTTAGGGGAAGAACAGTGACCGTCTACCACAGCAGAGATAGAACGGGCGGAAAGGAAACTGGAGATAAAGGAACAGAGAGAGGGATAGAATCCGAAAAAGGGTAGTTTAGAAAGCAAAGACCTGTGCCAGACTCTATCGAAGGCTTTCGATATGTCTAGCGCAACAGAGAAAGTTTCACCGAAACGGCTAAGAGAGGATGACCAAGAGACAGTTAAGAGAGCAAGAAGATCGGCAGTAGAACGCCCCTTGCGGAATCCATACTGGAGATCAGATAGAAGGTTAGAAGTGTAAAGGTACTTTTGAATATTCCGGTTAAGGATTGATTCAAAAGCTTTAGATAGACATGAAAGTAAAGCTATAGGGCGGTAGTTTTAGGGATTGGAGCGGTGTGCCTTCTTAGGCACAGGCTGTACAAAGGCATACTTCCAGCAGGAAGGAAAGGTAGATGTTGATAGGCAGAGACGAAAGACTTTGTCAGCACGGAAGCACAGTTTTTAAGGACAATAGGAGGCACTCCATCAGGTCCATAAGTCTTCTGAGAGTTGAGGCTAGAGAGGGCATATAAAACATCATTATGAAGAAACTTAATAGCAGGCATAAAGGAGTCAGAGGGGGGATGAGTAGGAGGAATATGCCCAGAATCGTCCAGGGTGGAGTTGTTACAGAAAGTTTGAGCGAAGAGTTCAGCCTTAGAGATAGATGAGACAGAAGTGCTCCTGTAAGGGTTAAGGAGAGGAGGGAAAGAGGAAGAAGTGAAATTGGTGGAGATATTTTTGGGTAGGTGCCAGAAGCAAGGGAAGAAATAGATAAATCAAGGTGTTGACATTTTCTGTTGATGAAAGAGGTTTTGGTAAGCTGGAGAATAGATTTGGCACGATTCCGGGCTGCAATGTAAAGTTTGTGATTAGTAGGAGTGCGAAGGCTCTGGAACCTTTTGTGAGCTGCCTGTCTATCTTTAATAGCACGAGAACAAGCATGGTTAAACCAAGAATTCTTAGCATGAGGAGTAGAGAAAGAACGTAGGATGTTTGCCTCAATTCCAGAGACAATCACCTCTGTGATGCGCTGGGCACACACAGAGGGGTCTCTCTCCTGGAAGCAGTAATAATTCCACGGGAAATCGGAAAAGTACATCCTCAGGACGTCCCACTGAGCTGAGGCAAAATGCCAGAAGCATCGCCTCTTTGGTGGGTCCAGAGGATGAACAGGAGCGACAGGACAGGATACATAAATAAAGTCGTGATCGGAGGAGCCCAACGGAGAGAACAGTTTGACAGAGTAAGCAGAAGGGTTAGAGGTAAGGAAGAGGTCTAGTATGTTGGGCGTGTCTCCAAGACGGTCGGAAATACGTGTAGGGTGCTGAATCAACTGCTCTAGGTCGTTGAGGAGGGCAAAGTTGTGGGCTTGTTCACCAGGCTGGTCAGTGAAAGAGGATGAAAGCCAAAGCTGGTGGTGAACATTGAAATCTCCCAAGATGGAGATTTCAGTGAAGGGAGAGTGGGTCAAGATGTGCTCCACTTTAGAGTTCAAGTAGTCAAAGAATTTTGCATAGATAGCAGAGTTGGGTGAGAGATAAACAGCACAGATGTAGTTAGTAATAGTATGACAATGAAGTCTTAGCCAGATGGTGGAAAATTCAGAAGAGTCAAGGTCGTAGGCACGAGAGCAAGTGATGTCGTTGCGCACGTAGACGCAACATTCAGCTTTGGATTGAAATTTAGGATAGAGATAGTCGGAGGGAACAGAGTAGAGATTGCTCTCAGTATCCTGAGAGACATGTGTTTCGGTGAGGAAGAGAAGGTGAGGTTTAGAGGAGGAGAGATGGTGCTCCACAGAATGAAAATTAGTATCCTACATATCATGAATATGAAATATAAGTACTTAGCTCAAAATAACATATACAAGATGTCATTGTGGTTAATGCTGTCCATATGCTTGTCAACAAATGAGCGATGGACTGACGGAGTGGATCATACGTGCCGAGCGGCCGCTGTTTCGCTGACGTCATTTTGAGGTCATTATTAACGTCGACGGATCCGTCAAAACGGAATAGTGGGAACCTCGCCTTACTCATTTCCCTCACCTCCTTCCTTTCCCTCCATCCCCTCCTTTCCTCCCTTATTTATTCTCTCTCACCTTCCTTTACATACACCCCTCTCTCCCTCTTATCACCTCCCTTACTCCTTACCTCCCTCCATCCCCTCCTTTCCTCCCTTATTTTTTCTCTCCCTCAACTTCCTTTACTTACACCCCTCTCCTCTTATCACCTCCCTTACTCCTTACCTCCATCCCCTCCTTTCCTCCTTATTCTCTCTCTCCTCCCTTTCACTCCATCCCTCCTTTCTCTCCCTCTCCCTCCCTTCTCTTCCTTCCCTCCTCCCTTACTCTTTCTCTCTCTCTTTTCTCCTCCTCCTCCCTTCCCAGTTCCCACCTCCTCCTCCCTTACATTCTCTCGCTCTCCTCCTTACTCTTTCTCAGTCACGTTGTTTTGTTTGAGGTGAGCTGAGTACCGCCCCCCCACCGTCCCACTTTGACCCGCTCTATTGTTATATATTTCCATTATTTCTATCTCCCTTCCTTCTGTTTCCTCCATTCCTTCTTTCCTCTTCTTTATTCTTCTGTAATTCTCCTTTATCACACTTCTCATATTACTGTTATTATAATTATTATTATTATTATTATTATTATTATTATTATTATTATTATTATTATTATTATTATTATTATTATTATTATTATTATCATCGTCATTATTATCTCTCTCATATAGAAGAAAAAACTACTAAAACAAGAACAAGAAAAAAACAACCTATAGCTGTGGAAAATGATTATAATTGGTTTCATGCACTAAATTAATATTCCTTCCTTTACTGTTTTATGTTATCATGTTACGAGTCTTGTCATTTCCTCCACTGCATGAATATTGCACACATGTTTCTTGTATTAACTGAAAATCACACAGTATTTTTTTTTTTTTTTTACGTCGTTGCCTGTTGCGCCGGTAGGCATCTTCCCGGTGGGGCCTGATGGTCGGCCGAAGGCTTCTTCCAGGTGGGGCCTGATATTCGGCCCAGCCCGTTCTGGCGCAGGCGAGTGTTTATAGTGGCGCCATCTTGCATTGGCTCATGCTGCCCCCCGGAACTCGTTCTTGATTCGCTTGGACGGCTTCCTCTAGAGTCCGGGTTGATGGGTGGTCTTCAGGACAGCATGTGAGTAGTTTTAAGCCACTCGGCGGTGACTGAAAAATCCGAGTGGTAGCGTGGGGATTCGAACCCGCGTCGTCCATCACGCGGTGAATGTGGGCCCAGTACGCTACCAGTTCGGCCACCGCCTACCCTAAAATATGCGCTAACCACTATTGCAGGAAGGCTGTTACAGTGGCGGACGACTCAATTCGAGGAAGGAAGGAAGGAGGGAGGGAGGGAGGGGGCGGGAAAGCAATTTATTCTCTTCTTTATTCTTTGTTCCAAATCTCATAATAGAAGGGTGTCGATCCAGTGCAGATGTAGCTAACAGATGTGGAGTAGAGGACCTGCATGGAAACAGTGCTCAGAAGGGACAGACTCCGATGGTTTGGACATGTAAAGAGAGCAGGGGAGGACACAGTGCTGGGAGTTGTCGAGATAATGGTAAGATAGGGTGTCCGGTGCAGATGTAGCTCACAGATGTGGAGTAGAGGACCTGCAAACATTTTCTTTTTTCCTTTTTTATATATGACCTAAAGCGCCGGCAGGCTTTTTTTATTAGAGGTCTAATGGTGGGCCCGAGCCCGTTATGGGTCAAACAATTGTTTATAGTGACGCAATTATTATTGGCTCATGCTGCCCCCCGGAGATCATTCTTGATTTCACTTGCATAGCATCTTCTAGAGTCCGGGTTGGTGGGTAGTCTTCAGGACAGCATGTGGGTAGTCTTAGGCCCCTCGGCGGTGACTGGTGACTGGTTAGTGGCGGATTCGAACCCTCATCATCATCAACGCTGCGAATGCGGGACCGGGACGCTAACCACTCCCCCACCACCTCAGAAACATGGAAACATGGAAATTCAGGCAACAGAAAGCCTATTGGCTCATTACGAGGTTGCCCGCTTTGGTGATTTAATCTGCTCGATAGCCACTTGGGGCCTGGGGAGCAGATGAAAGCACCTCGACATTGAGGAGAAGATGAAAGCACCTCAATATTCAGTTTACTCCCGACGCAGCGAAGTGACGGTCGATTCTATATTTGAAGGAGTTGATAGTATTCGCATTCACTACTTCTGAAGGAAGATTGTTCCAGTGACGGATGACTCGGTTTGAAAAGAAACTCCTTCCGATAGGAAAGACTCCGATGGTTAGGACATGTGAAAGGATTAAAGCACTTCTGTTCCTCTCGGATACGTTCAGTTCACTCCCGACGCAGTAAAGTGACTGTCAGTGGAAATGGAGTTGATCGTTTCCGCACTGACTACTTCTGCGGGGAGGCTGTTCCAGTGGCGGACGACTCTGTTCGAGGAAGGAAGTATGGAGGAGGGAGGGATGGGACCGAGAGGTTTTATTCTTTTCGTTAATCTTTGTTCTCGCGTTCCATCTCATCCTTCCACATGCTTACTGCCACATATACTTCACTGCTCTGTTACTTAACTTTACTTTCTGATCATTTCACTTTACTTTCAGATTAAATAAGTTAACTTCCTCTGTATTGCGCCACGTAGGGCTACAGCAGACACTTTTAAAATTAGGAACAGCAGACGCTTTTAAAATTAGGAACAACAGACGCTTTTAAAATTAGGAACAGTAGACGCATTATAAATTAGGAACAGCAGACGGATTTAAAATTAGGAAGAGTAATCACTTAAACAAACAAAGATTAACATGATTCTGAGGGGAAGTAGGCACCCGTTTATTATATATATACATGTCTGTACATCATCAAGACCCCAAGACCCAGACCAAGCAATCGTAAACGTATACTATGACCGCAGCACATGAGTCTGAGATCTTCGTTATCGTGTTCCGACAAATTGCTATTATACATGCACACACACATACAGCTACATAATCAGCGACTTTATTTTTTTTTTATACAAGAGAGGAGTGGCCGAACGATAGAGAAGAGCTGTGTGAGTGGAGCCCCCCACACACGTGCGATGCATACTCCATACAAGGGCGGACAAGGCCTCTGTATATGGATAGCAACTGTGCGGGGGAGAAGAACTGGAGGAGACGATACAGAACGCCCTACCTCGAGGAAGCTGATTTAGTGAGAGAAGAGATGTGAAGTTTCCAGTTAAGATTTTGAGTTAAGGATAGACCGATGATGTTTAGTTTTGAAGAATTATAAGGTGACAGCTGAGTGAAGTTGAAAAATAGGGGATAGGTGTTTGGCAGATTGTGTCGAGTTGATAGGTGGTTAAATTAGGGTTTTGAGGCATTGAAGGACACAAGGTTCCTTTTATCCCAATCGGAGATGATAGCAAAGTTTGAGGTTAAGCATTCTGCAGCCTCAGCCTTATAAACTATAACAGATTTTTGCGACAATTTTAATAATATGATTAATACTGACAAATGTATGCTATGCGTAGACTATCATATAATATCGAAATCGCCATGACACCAGGTTGCCAGAGCACGATAATTCACACCTCAGTCTCGGATGCCGCGACGAAAGCCAAGGCTGTTACACAGAGACAGCCTTGGCACAGCACAATTATAACTCCTCCTCCTCATCTCTCTCCTTTCCCTTCCCTCCTCTTCCTCCTCACGCAGGCTTAGTGATGTGGAAGACGAAGACGAGACCCTTCTTGTCACATAAATAGTCTGGGACGATGCGCCGCTCCACCTGAAAGAATTATGACCATTTCAAGTGCGTGAGCTTCTCCCCCTGGCCAGCTGCTGACCATCTCCTTATACCAGTGTGTCGCGATAGGCGCCCATACAGTGAACAGCCCCGCCAGACAGAAACCTTGATTAGAGTAAATGTTTTCTTGTACCAACGCTGCCAGATAGTTGTACTCAGCCTCTTATATTTACCAACTTCCGACCCCAAAACCGTCTCCTGGGGCTCAATAACTAGATTCGTTTATATCTGTCGTTAAAATAGTTAATTCCTGATGTTTCCTGGCAATAATTAGGTGTCAAAAAACGGTAAATACTATGCTCTGAGTACGATAATCTGGCAACGATGATCACGAAGCCTCCTGGAGTACCGGAGAGGAGGAAATCAGTTAATCATTGGGTCATACGCGTCTAGCCCACCCTAGGAAGACCACCTCAAGGTTTACTCCAGGCAAATCTGAAGTCTCTATGTAGGCTCTTTCCCATCCTAAACGGCGCCTAAGTTCGCCTGTTTGAAAAGCCTCTCGTAAAAGCTGTTGGGATTACCATGAACTGTTTTGCGATCCTATAGTGATGGTTATACACGTCTGTCACGATCTTCAACGGGAAAACCACCCATGAAAACCCGGTGAATCTTCTCTGTGGCCTTGGGAAATAGTCGTGGCGGAAGATCTGCACGACCAGGAACAATGCTAACCTACGGGCCCTTCGCACGAGTATCTAAGCTGCGGGTCCAGCGTCCAGCGCCTTCACCCACTCAGCGGATCTTGCAAAACACGCACTTACACACTCACACTCACTCACACACACACACACACACACACACACACACACACACACACACACACAGCCTTCGCACTCCTACTAACCATGAACTTTACATTTCAGCCCGGAATCGTGCCAGATCTATTCTCCAACTTACCAAAACCTCTTTCTTCAATAGAAAATGTCAATACCTTGCTTTATCTAATTCTTCCTGTGACTTCTGGCACCTAACCAAAAATATCTCCACCAATTTCACTTCTTCCTCTTTCCCTCCTCTCCTTAACTCTTACAGGAGCACTGCCGTCTCATCTGTCTCTAAGGCTGAACTCTTCGCTCAAACTTTCTGTAAGAATTCCACCCTGGACGATTCTGGGCATATTCCTCCTACTCATACCCCCTCTGACTCCTTTATGCCTGTTATTAAGATTCTTCATAATGATGTTTTCTATACCATTTCTGGCCTCAACTCTCAGAAGGCTTATGGACCTGATGGAGTGCCTCCTATTGTCCTTAAAAACTGTGCTTCCGTGCTGACACCCTGCCTGGTCAAACTCTTTCGTCTCTGCCTATCAACATCTACCTTTCCTTCCTGCTGGAAGTATGCCTTTGTACAGCCTGTGCCTAAGAAGGTAGACCGTTCCAATCCCTCGAAATATAGCCCTATAGCTTTACGTTCCTCTCTATCTAAAGCTTTTGAATCAACCTTAACCGGAAGATTCAAAAGCACCTTTCCACTTTGTCGGGTTCTTGAAAGGTCTGGACTTCCGAAAATCCCGTAAATTATCAGCAATAAAAAAATATTAAATAAAATATCTGAAACTTGAGGTCTCAGACTCACAACCCCTCCTAGTCTTTTATTATTTAAATATCAGACCAGTCACATTTCTAATAGGACAAGCAAAGACCAGATGAATCAGCTCTTAAGTTTTCTTAAATAAAGAAACTCTCTGGAAATTATGAATAATTAATTAATACCAATCACACAGCAACCTAGCTATCTATCTTAAAACATCCCAGCAAATGGTTACTTAGCTGTAGGTGGGAGAAAGCCAAGCCACACCTTGTCTTCCTCGTGGTCTGGAGCCCTGGAGTCCACCTTCAATCCTCTTCGTTCCTCTCTGGAACACGCTGTGCCCTCCTTACCTCCCAAGGGCTTTACTCGCCTGAGTACACAGTCACTCTGGACTTGTGGATACTACAAAGGCAGGAAAACCACCACGATGGACACGTGGTACAGGAGGCTGGTGAGGGACGTCTGCTCGCGTTGAAGTCTGGGTGGGAGATAGCTGCGAGGAGCGGCAAGACCCACAATGCTCAGCGCCCCGGCCGCGGTCAAGATGCCAGCTCTTGCCATACTGACATCTCGTTTTCTGTGTAACATTTACACTAAACGCTCTACGGCTATGGATTTATTATTTATTAATAACCTAACACATGCACTTGGTCATAGTGGGTCATGCATTCCACACATAGCTCAGCTTTGGCAGTAATAACGAAATGATTTGAAAAAGGTCTTGTTTCCCGCCTTGGTGAGGGACTGAGATCCCGCTCTCTCAGTCAAAATGGCGGTCACTTCCGCGGTAATTTTCCACGGCCACTCCTTGAATAATGAAATAATGACACACTTTTAACCTTTTATCTGATCGCCAGTATGGGTTCCGCAATGGGCGTTCTACTGGCGATCTACTTGCTCTCTTAACTGACTCTTGGTCATCCCCTCTTAACCATTCGATAGTCTGGCACAAGTCTTTGCTTTCTAAACTGCCCTCTTTCGGATTATATCCCTCTCTCTGTTCCTTTATCTTCAGTTTCCTTTCCGGTCGTTCTATCTCTGCGGTGGAAGACGGTCACTGTTCTTCCCCTAAATCTATCAACAGTGGTGTTCCACAGGGCTTTGTCCTATCACCCACTCTCTTCTTGTTGTTCATCAATGATCTTCTTTCCATAACAAACTGTCCTGTCCACTCATACACCGACGACTCCACTCTGCATTATTCAACTTCTTTCAATAGAAGACTCAAAATCTCAACTGGAAACCTCGTATGTCCCCTCTCGCTAAATCAGCTTACTCGAGGTTCGGCGTTCTGTATCGTCTCCGCCAGTTCTTCTCTCCCGCACAGCTGCTATCCATATACAGGGGCCTTATCCGCCCTCGTATGGAGTATGCATCTCACGTGTGTGTGTGTGGTGGTGGTGGGGGGGGGGGGGGGGGGTCCCCGCACCCAAACACACACAGACACACTATCACACACACACACACACACACACACACACACACACACATACACTCACACACACACACACACATACACTCACACACACACACACACACACACACACTCACTCACACACTCAATCACACACACACACACTCACACATACTCACACACACACTCTCACAAACACACACACACACACACACACACACACACACACTAACACACACACACACACACTCACGCACGCACGCACACACGCACGCAGGAAGGCAGGCAGGCACGCACGCACGTTCTCTCCCTTGAGCGAGCACTTGGTACCCTGAGGGATTTTTTAGTATAGGCGAGGGGGGGAGGAGTAATGGGAGCAATGGGAGGAGTAATGGGAGGGGACATCTAGCTCATAATATAACCAGGCAGCTTAGAAGTAATTCTAGAGGAGTAACAGAGGACGGGCTAAGAATCTTCTATACTAACAGCAGGAGCCTCAGAAACAAGATAGACTTACTAAGGGGTGAAGCTTGTTCAGAAAATTTTGACATAATAGCGATCACTGAGACATGGATAGACTTTGCTAATAGAAATTTTAGGTCAGAATTTGAAATAACGGATTATCAGATGTTTCACAAAGACAGAAGGGGCAGAAAGGGAGGTGGAGTTGCGCTATATGTTAAAGACTCACTTAAATGTTTAGTTAACAACTCAGTCAAAACTAACATGGATTCAGAATCAGTGTGGGTGGACGTTTACAAAGGGAAGAAAACTAACTCTTGGAGTTATATGGGCCACCCAACCTTAACAGGCAGGACACGAGTATATTACTACAGGAGATTGGCAGGGCGAGTATGAGTAGAAATGTCTGCGTAATGGGGACTTTAATTATAGGAATATAGACTGGGAAGATCTAGTGGGTGACCTGAAGTCGATGCCTTTCTTGAAGTTATACACTATAATTTCCTTAAGCAGGTAGTTAATGAGCCTACCAGATGAGATACCATATTAGACTTAGTCCTAACCAATAATGGGAATTTGCTACGTGAGTTGGAGGTGGGCGGAGAGTTAGGAAATAGTGATCACAGAACGGTTCGTTTTAGGTTAGACTGGGCGGTAACCCGTGATCCAAACCCAGTGTTAGTGCCAGATTTTAGAAGAGCAAACTACGAGGGGCTTGAAGATATCTTGAAGGGTAAACTGGGATAATTGAGGGATTCATGAGGGCCAGAACTGCGGATTGGAGAGCCAGGAGAACCAGGTAGAAATGTCTTACAATAATTTAGTTAGAGTAATAGTAGAGGGGCAAGAACAGCATATACCACAGCGAACACTTAGAAAAGAAAACAATGATCCTAAGTGGATGACTCGTGGATTAAAACACGAGATTGGGTTAAAGAAGGGAATTTATCAGAAAATAAAGAATGGGGAAACACATCTCAGGGGCCGGTACGTCGAACTATCTAGATTAGTTAAGAAAAACACCAGGATAGCAAAAAAGAACTATGAGATCAAAGTAGCAAATGAGGCGAAAAGTAATCCTAAGGGCTTCTTTCAGATGTATAGAACAAAAACACGGGAGAAAATTGGACCGCTGAAATCAAACACAGAGGAGCTAGTAGAAAATTACGAAAATATGAGCACATTGTTGAACGACTACTTCCTTTCAGTATTCACACAGGAGGATCGAACGACTATACCGGAAAGAGTTCAGGTGTACGAGGGCGGGGATGGCGATAAATTGAGGGATATAATCATTACCAGGCAAGTAGTTCAGGATGAGATAGATAAGCTTAAGAAGAACAAGTCGCCAGGTCCTGACGGGATATTTCCGAGGGTATTAAAGGAGCTAGGTGATATAATCAGTGACCCACTAACCGACATCTTTAAGATGTCGGTAAATACTGGCTATGTGCCGAGCCTATGGAAAGTAGCTAATGTGACGCCGATTTTTAAAAAGGGGTACAGGTCAGTTGCTTCAAACTATATCACAATTAGCTTAACATCGTTTATAGGGAAGATGATGGATTAGATATTAGCCAGGAACTTTCTGGAGCATTTAGAGAAACATAGCTTAATTCACGACTCGCAGCATGGGTTCACAAAAGGTAGGTCATGCCTCACCAATCTCTTGTCCTTCTACAATAAAGTATTTGAGGCGGTTGACAGAGATGAAAATTATGATGTAATCTATCTTGATTTTAGTAAAGCGTTTGACAAAGTTCCTCACCAACGACTGTTGCTTAAATTACAGGCTCACGGAGTAGAGGGTAAAGTTTTGAACTGGGTCAAGGCGTGGCTTAGCAATAGAAAGCAAAGAGTGCAAATCAATGGTAAAAGATCTGACTGGGGATGTGTTACGAGTGGGGCCCCACAAGGTTCGGTATTAGGTCCACTTTTGTTTATTATTTATATCAATGACTTAGACACAGGAATTAGTAGTGATGTTAGTAAATTTGCAGATGATACCAAGATCGGTAGAGTAATTGAGT
Source organism: Eriocheir sinensis (assembly GCF_024679095.1). Taxonomy (NCBI): domain Eukaryota; kingdom Metazoa; phylum Arthropoda; class Malacostraca; order Decapoda; family Varunidae; genus Eriocheir; species Eriocheir sinensis. The sequence goes on along the minus strand of NC_066531.1, from coordinate 12,299,475 downwards.
CCGATCAGGACGCTAGTATTCTCCAAGGTGAGGCCCTGTATGGATGTGTGCGGGAGAGAAAGAACTGGCACAGAACGATACAGAACATGAACCTCGAGTAGCCCCTGATTTAGCGAAGGACATGAGGTTTCAGTTGAGATTTTGAGTCTTCTATTGAAGAAGTTGAATAATGCAGGAATTGGAGTCGTCGGTGTATGAGTGGACAGGACAGTTTGTTATGGAAAGAAGATCATTGATGAACGAAGAAGAGAGTGGGTGATAGGACAAAGCCCTGTGGAACACACTGTTATTAGATTTAGGGAAGAACGGTGACGTCTTCACCGCAAATGGGGCGACCGGAAAGAAACTGAAGATAAAGGTGAAGGATATAATCCAAAGAAGGCAGTTTAGAAAAGCAAAGACGCAATGCCGAACTATCGAATGGTTAAAGAGGGATGACCAAGAGTCAGTTAAGAAACAAGTAGATCGCCAATCAAACGCCATTGCAGAACCATACTGGCGATCAGATCAAGGTTAAAAAGTGTGTCATTATTTATTATTCAAGGTGGCCGTGAAGAATTACCGCGGAAGTGACCGCCATTTTGACTGAGAGAGCAGGATCTCAGTCCTCACCAAAGCAGGAAACAAGACCTTTCAAATCATTTCGTTGATACTGCCAAGCTGAGCTATGTGTGTGGAATGCATGACCCACTGTGACCAAGTGCATGTGTTAGGTTATTAATAAATATCGTCCGTTTAGTGTAAATGTTACACAGAAAACAGATATCAGTATGGCAAACTGGCATCTTGACCTGTCGGGGCATGAGCATTGTGATCTTGCTCCTGACTATCCCACCAGCGACAGACGTCCTCACCAGCCTCCTGTGCCACGTGTCCATCGTGGTGGTTTCACTGCCTTTGTGGTATGCAGAGTCCCAGAGTGACTGTGCTCAGGCAGTAAAGCCCTTGGGAGTGGGAGGGCTGGCGTGTTCCAGAGGAACAGAAAGAGGATTGAAAGGTGGACTCAGGGCTCCAGACCACAGGGGAAGACAGGTGTGGCAACTTTCTCCCACCACCAGCTAAGTAACCATTTGCTGGGATGTTTAAGATAGATAGCTAGGTTGCTGTGTGGTGGTGATGGTATTCATAGTACAGAGTTTCTTTATTTAAGAAAACAGAGCTGGTCATCTGGTCTTTCAACGTCCTGATAGAAATGACTAGTCTGATATTTAAATGAAAGACTAGGAGGGTTGTGAGTCTGAGACCTCAAGTTTCAGATATTTTATTTAATGTTGTGCTGATAATTTACGGGATTTTCGGAAGTCCAGACCTTTCAGAACCCCGACAAAAGTGAAGGAATTCTTTTGAATCTTCAGTTAAGGTTGATTCAAAGCTTTAGATGAGAGGAGCAGCAGCTATAGGGCTATGGCTGAGGGATGAGACAGTCCTGTGACTGGGCATGCAAGAGTATACTTCCAGCAGGAAGAAGAGTGAATGTTGATAGGCAGAGACAGAAAGGGATTTGAGCAGGGTGTCAACACGGAAGCACAGTTTTAAGGACAATGGAGCACTCAATCAGGTCATAAGCCTTCTGAGTTGAGGCCGAAATGGTATAGAAAACGTCGTGGGAAAGAATCTCAATAACAGGCGTAAAGAGTCAGAGGGTATGGTGGGAACAATATACTTAGAATCGTCCAGAGATTGGAATTCTTACAGAAAGTTTAGTGAAAGAGTTCAGCCTTAGAGACAGATGGACGGCCAGTACTCCTGAGTTAGGAGAGGGAGGGAAGAGAAGTGAAGTGGTGGAAATATTTTGATTTAGGTGCCAGAAGTCACAGGAAGAATTAGATAAAACAAGGTGGTGACATTTTTCTGTGAAGAAAAGAGGTTTTAGTGAAGTTGAATAGATCTGGCACGATTCAGGCTGAAATGTAAAGTTCATGGTTGATGGATGCGAAGGCTGTGTGTGTGTGTGTGTGTGTGTGTGTGTGTGTGTGTGTGTGTGTGTGTGGTGTGAGTGTGTGATGTTTGCAAGATCACTGAGTGGGTGAAAGCTGAACTGGACCACAGCAGATACTCGTGCAGAAGGCCCATGGGTTACTTGTTCTGGTCGTGCAGTCTTCCGCCGACTATTTCCCAAGGCACGAAGGAAAGATTCACCGGGTTTTTCATGGGTGGTTTTCCGTTGAATCGTGACAGACGTGTCATAACCATCACTATAGGATCATAAAACAGTTCATAGTAGTAACAGCTTTACGAGAGGCTTTTCAAACAGGCAAAGGAACTTAGGCGCCGTTTGGGATGGGAAAAGAGCCTACATAGAGACTTGAATTTGCCTGATAAACCTTGAGTGTGGTCTTCCTAGGGTGGGCTAGACGGCGCGTATGACCAATGATTAACTGATTTCCTCCTCTCGGTACTCGGAAGCTTCATGATCATCGTTGCCAGATTATCAATACTCGAGCATAGTATTTACCGTTTTTTGACACCTAATTGTGCCAGGAAACATCAGGAATTAACTATTTTAACATTGATATAAACGAATCTAGTTGTGAGCCCAGGAGACAGTTTTGGGGTGGAAGTTGGTAAATAAGAGGCTGAGTACAACTATCTGGCAGCGTGGTACAAAAAACATTCTCTAATCAAGGTTTCCTGTCTGGCAGGGCTATTCCACTGTGACGCCTATCATGACACACTAGTATAGAGATGGTCAGCAACTAGCCAGGGAAAGCTCACACTTAAGTAAGTTTAACCAAGTTGATGGTGCAGACTGTTTGTGGGCAGAGAGGTTAGACTTTAGTGTGCGTCGCTGAAGCGCATTGGGGAGGAGGGAGGGAGGATGAGGAGGAGGTATGGTGTACTGTACTTGAGCACATCTCTGTGTAGCTGTCTGGCATCGAGACTGGTGAATTGTCATTGCTCTGGCAGCACAGGTATGTCATGGCAATTTCGATATGATAATCTGCATAGCATACATTTGTCAGTATTAATCATATTATTAAAAATTATCCCTTGGAAATCTGTATAGTTTATAAGGCTTTTAGAATGTAACCTCAAACTTTATCATCTCGGTGGGTAAAAGGAATGTCATATTATATAAACCTGGTTAACCCTTATCAACTCGACACAATCCCAAACTTCTCCCTATTTTTCAACTTCCTCAGCTGTCACCCTTATAATTCTTCAAACTAAGCATCATCAGTCTATCCTTAACTCAAAATCTGCTGGAAACACATCTCTTCTCTCGTCAAGCTTCCTCGGTAGGGCGTTCTTCGTCTCCTCCAGTTCTTCTCCCCACGGTTGCCTTAAGAGGCCTTGTCCGCCCTTGTATGAGTATGCATCACGTAACAGAGGCTCCCTCACACAGCTCTTCCTCTATCGTTCATCCACTCCTCCTCTTGTATAAAAAATAAAATCGCTGATTATAGCAGCTGTAGCAATATATAACAATTTGTCGGAACACGTGTAGTCTCGACTCATGTGCTGCAGTCGCCAGTTTGATTTGCTTGATCTGGAGTCTTGGGTCTTGATGATGTACGGACATGTATATATATAACCAAGCAGGTGCCTGCTTCCTCAGAATCATGTGTCTTTGTTTAAGTGATTTACTCTTCCTGGTACAAATCCGTCTGCGTTTCCTGGTGGCCCGTCTGCATTTCTAGTTTAAAAGCGTCTGTTGTTTCCTGTAATTTTTAAAGCGTCTTAACATTACAATTTTAGAAAGTGTCTTACCTGGCCACGTGGCGCAATACAGAAGTTAACTTGTTAATCTGAAGTAAAGGTAGGCCAGTCAGAAAGTAAAGTTAAGTAACTTAAGAGCGGTGGTATATGTGGCAGTAAGCATGTGGAAGGATGAGATGGAACGCGAGAACAAAGATTAACGAAAAGATAAACCTCTGGTCATCCTCCTCTCATGCTTCCTTCCTCGGAGCAAGGTCGTCCGCCACTGGAACCTTGCCTCCCGCAAGTAGTCAGTGCGGAAACGATCAACTCACATTTCACTGACAGTCCTTTACTGCGTCGAGATGAACTGAACGTATCAAGGTCACTTAATGTTCTTAGTTCTGTTATTTTCTTCTTCTATTATGAGATATCATCATCATCATCATAATTTCGTTTAACGTCCGTTTTCACTCTTCCTGAGCAGTTGGACGCTTTATTGGTCTCCTCTATTCTGCTCTGTCTTAGGATGAGATGGAACGAGAACAAAGATTAACGAAAAGAATAAAACTCTCGCTCCCATCCTCCTCCTCCATTTCCTTCCTCGAACAGAGTCGTCCGCCACTGGAACAGCCTCCCGCAGAAGTAGTCAGTGCGGAAACGATCAACTCCATTTCCACTGACAGTAACTTTACCCTGTCTTGCTAATCTCTCCACAACTCCCAGCACTGTATCCTCCTGCTCTCTTCAGATGTCCAAACCATCAGTCTTTCCCATCGGAAGGAGTTTCTTTTCAAACCGAGTCATCCGTCACTGGAACAATCTTCCTTCAGTAGTAATGCGAATACTATCAACTCCTTCAAATATAGAATCGACCTTCACTTCGCTGCGTCGGGAGTAAACTGAATATTGAGGTGCTTTCATCTGCTCCTCAATATCGAGGTCTTTCATCTGCTCCCAGGCCCCAAGTGGCTGTCGAGCAGATTAAATCACCAAAGCCGGCAACCTCGTAATGAGCCAATAGGCTTTATGTTGCCTGCATTTCCATGTTTCCATGTTTCTGAGGTGGTGGCGAGTGGCTAGCGTGCCGGCCCCGCATTCGCAGGTTTGATGATGATGAGGGTTGGAATCCGCCGCTAACCACCTGGGATTTTTCAGTCACCGCCGAGGGGCCTAAGACTACTCACATGCTGTCCTGAAGACTACCCACCAACCCGGACTCTAGAAGATGCTATGCAAGTGAAGTCAAGAAAGATCTCCGGGGACAGCATGAGCCAATAATAATTGCGCCACTATAAACAATTGTCTGCGCCATAACGGGCTCAGGCCCACCATTAGACCCGAATAAAAAAAGCCTGCCGGCGCTTTGGGTCATATATAAAAAGGAAAAAAACTGTTTCCAGGTCCTCTACGCCACATCTGTTAGCTACATCTGCACTGGATCGACACCCTTCTATTAAATTGCTTTCCCGCCCCTCCTCCCTCCTCCCTCCTTCCTTCCTTCCTCGAAGTGAGTCGTCCGCCACTGTAACAGCCTTCCTGCAAGAGTGGTTAGCGCATACTGTGTGATTTTCAGTTAATACAAGAAACATGTGTGCAATATTCATGCAGTGGAGAAAATGATAAGACTCGTAATATGATAATAGAAAACAGTAAAGGAAGGAATATTAATTAAGTGCATGAAACCAATTATAATCCTTTTCCACAGATAGAGGTCGTTTTTCTTGTTCTTGTTTTAATAGTTTTTTCTTCTTCTTCTCCTATAGTAATAATAATAATAATAATAATAATAATAATAATAATAAGAATAATAATAATAATAACAATAATAACAATAATAATAATAACAATAATAATAATTATAATAACAGTAATATGAGAAGTGTGATAAAGGAGAATTACAGAAGAACAAAGAAGAGGAAAGAAGGAATGGAGGAAACAGAAGGAAGGGAATATAAATAATGAAATATATAACAATAGAACGGGTCAAAGTGGGACGGGGGCGGTACTCAGCTCACCTCTAAACAAAACAACGTGACTGAGAAAAGTAAGGAGGAGAGGGAGAGAATGTAAGGGATTAGGAGGTGGGAACTGGGAGGAGGAGATGAGGAAAAGGAAAGAGAGGTAGAGAAAGAGTAAGGGAGGAGAGAAGATGGAAGAGAAGAGAAGGAGGTGAGGGAGAGAAAGGAGGGGATGGAGTGAAAGGGAGGAGAAAGAGAATAAAGGAGGAAAGGAGGGGATGGAGGGGGGTAAGGAGTAAGGGAGGTGATAAGAGGGAGAGAGGGGTGTAAGTAAAGGAAGGTGAAGGAGAGAAAAAATAAGGGAGGAAAGGAGGGGATGGAGGAAAAGGAAGGAGGTGAGGGAAATGAGTAAGGCGAGGTTCCCACTATTCCGTTTTGACGGATCCGTCGACGTTAATAATGACCTCAAAATGACGTCAGCGAAATAGCGGCCGCTCGGCACGGATGATCCACTCCGTCAGTCCATCGTCCATCATTTGTTGACAAACATATGGACAGCATTAACCACAACAACCTCTTGTATATGTTATTTTGTAGCTAAGTACTTATATTTCATATTCATGATATGTAGGATACTAATTTTCATTCTGTGGAGCACCATCTCTCCTCCTCTAAACCTCACCTTCTCTTCCTCACCGAAACACAGGTCTCTGAGGCTACTGACAGCAATCTCTACTCTGTTCCCTCCTACTATCTCTATCCTAAATTTCAATCCAAAGCTGAATGTTGCGTCTACGTGCGCAACGACATAACTTGCTCTCGTGCCTACGACCTTGACTCTTCTGAATTTTCCACCATCTGGCTAAGACTTCATTGTCATACTATTACTAACTACATCTGTGCTGTTTATCTCTCACCCAACTCTGCTATCTATGTAAAATTCTTTGACTACTTGAACTCTAAAGTGGAGCACATCTTGACCCACTCTCCTTCACTGATTCAATGTTCACCACCAGCTTTGGCTTTCATCCTCTTTCACTGACCAGCCTGGTGAATAAGTCTACAACTTTGCCCTCCTCAACGACCTAGAGCAGTTGGTTCAGCACCTACACGTATTTCTGACCGTCTTGGAGACACGCCCAACATACTAAACCTCTTCCTTACCTCTAACCCTTCTGCTTACTCTGTCAAACTGTTCTCTCCGTTGGGCTCCTCCGATCACGACCTTATTTATGTATCCTGTCCTGTCGCTCCTGTTCATCCTCTGGACCCACCAAAGAGGCGATGCTTCTGGAATTTTGCCTCAGCTCGGTGGGACGTCCTGAGTCTGTACTTTCCGATTTCCCGTGGAATTATTACTGCTTCCAGGAGAGAGACCCCTCTGTGTGTTCCCAGCGCATCACAGAGGTGATTGTCTCTGGAATTGAGGCATACATCCTACGTTCTTTCTCTACTCCTCATGCGAAAAAGTCTTGGTTTAACCATGCTTGTTCTCGTGCCATTAAAGATAGACAGGCAGCTCACAAAAGGTTCCAGAGCCTTCGCACTCCTACTAATCACAAACTTTACATTGCAGCCCGGAATCGTGCCAAATCTATTCTCCAACTTACCAAAACCTCTTACATCAACAGAAAATGTCAACACCTTGATTTATCTATTTCTTCCCTTGCTTCTGGCACCTAGCCAAAAATATATCCACCAATTTCACTTCTTCCTCTTTCCCTCCTATCCTTAACCTTACACGAGCACTTCTGTCTCATCTATCTCTAAGGCTGAACACTTCGCTCAAACATTCTGTAACAACTCCACCCTGGACGATTCTGGGCATATTCATCCTCTCATACCCCTCTGACTCCTTTATGCCTGTTATTAAGTTTCTTCATAATGATGTTTTATATGCCCTCTCTAGCCTCAACTCTCAGAAGACTTATGGACCTGATGGAGTGCCTCCTATTGTCCTTAAAAACTGTGCTTCCGTGCTGTCACCCTTCCTGGTCAAAGTCTTTCGTCTCTGCCTATCAACATCTACCTTCCCTTCCTGCTGGAAGTATACCTTTGTACAGCCTGTGCCTAAGAAGGCACACCGCTCCAATCCCTAAAACTACCGCCCTATAGTTTTACTTTCATGTCTATCTAAAGCTTTTGAATCAATCCTTAACCGGAATATTCAAAAGCACCTTTACACTTCCAACCTTCTATCTGATCGCCAGTATGGGTTCCGCAAGGGTAATCTACTGCCGATCTTCTTGCTCTCTTAACTGACTCTTGGTCATCCTCTCTTAGCCGTTTCGGTGAAACTTTCTCGGTTGCGCCAGACATATCGAAAGCCTTCGATAGAGTCTGGCACAGGTCTTTGCTTTCTAAACTACCCTCTTTCGGATTCTATCATGCTCTCTGTTCCTTTATCTCCAGTTTCCTTTCCGCCCGTTCTATCTCTGCTGTGGTAGACGGTCACTGTTCTTCCCCTAAACCTATCAACAGTGGTGTTCCACAAGTCTCTGTCCTATCACTCACTCTCTTCCTGTTATTCATCAATGATCTTCTTTCCATAACAAACTGTCCTGTCCACTCATACGCCGACGACTCCACTTTGCATTATTCAACTTCTTTCATTAGAAGGCCATCCCAACAGGAAGTACACGACTCCAGACTGGAGGCTGCAGAACGCTTAACCTCAGACTTTGCTATCATTTTCGATTGGGGTAGAAGGAACCTTGTGTCCTTCAATGCCTCAAAAACTCAATTTTTCCACCTATCAGCTCGACACAATCTTTCAGACACCAATCCCCTATTCATCAACAACACTCAGCCGTCACCTTCTTCAACACTAGATATTCTCGGTCTATCCTTAACTCTAAATCTCAACTGGAAACTTCGTATATAATCTATATCTAAATAGGCTTCCTCGAGGTTGGGCGTTCTGTTCTTCTACCCCGAACAGTTGCCATACATATACAGGGGCCTTGTCAGCCCTCGTATGGAGTGTGCATCTCACGTGTGTGTGTGTGGGGGCTCCACTCACACACAGCTCTTCTGGACAGAGTGGAGTCTAAGGCTCTTCGTCTCATCAGCTCTCCTCCTCCTACTGATAGTTTTCACTTCATAAATTCCGTCGTGATGTTGCCTCTTTCTATCTTCTATCGATATTTTCACGCTGAATGCTCTTCTGAACTTGCTAACTGCATGCCTCCCCCCCTTCCGCGGCCCCGCTGCACACGACTTTCTACTCATGCTTTCCCTATGCAAGAGTTAACCAACCTCTTCACTCTTTCATCCCTCACGCTGGTAAACTTTGGAACAGCCTTCCTTCACCTGTATTTTCTCCTGCCTACGACTTGAACTCTTTCAAGAGGAGGGTATCAGGACACCTCTTCTCCCGAAATTGACCACTCTTTCGGCCACCTATTTAGATTCTTTTTTTAGGAGCAGCGAGTAGCGTTTTTTTATTATTGTTTCCTTTTTGTGTCATTGAGCTGTCTCCTTTGTTGTAAAAAAAAGTGTTTTACGTTGTTCTGAAGGATGTTGTGTACCAACTTACAGGCGGAGAATCCTATTGGCTGTTGTGAGCCATCTGGAGTGGTTTAAATTTCCTGGATTTCTCCTTGACAGTGTGTCAGGAACAGTCCCATTAGAGATTGCTTTTCCCAATTGGTCCTGCGAAGCCATGTGGCCCACTTGTTTTACCATCGAGTTTTTCAAAAAGGTGACGTAGTGACAGCTCATTGCCATGGACCTGACAGATGAACCAATGAACTGGGTGGGCAAGGCTTTTCTCGACTTGACAAATCACCCCAGATTTATTCCCAGTATTTACAGTAGTCCATCACATCCAATCGCCAGTACGTTTTCCGTGGAAATTCTTTTCTATTACTCTTTGCAGAACCAGTGGCAGGTTAATAATGGCCTAGATATTCTGAACCTGGTTCAGCCGCGATAGCAATATGCTCTTCAATTACCTTTCTCCTATAGTCTCTATTTCCAATCTTCTCCGTAGTAAGAGTTTCTTTCCTTCCATCAAAGTAGATGCCTGCAACTTATACTTTCCCATGTGCATCCTTTGTCAAATGTTGTCCGTTTGATTGCCTCGATCTCCGTACTTTGTTCCTATCTATGACTTTGGAAGGATCCTCTTTGTAATAACCCTAAATCTTCAAGGATTGCACTAGATAGTAATGCAGCACCACGGTCAGACAGTCCAACCCAGTCACAAACCTCATGGAAAGAAGAGAACATACGTTTTTGTTCTCTATTTTTTCTTTTCATCTCTTCATTGTTGTCCCACAGCTCCACCTTCTTTTGGTTTTCTATGATGGAGCTGGTACTTGGAAGGGGTGTATTCATCTTCCGAGTCAGTCAAATTTGAGGACGAGGTATCACTTTGAACAAGACATCCTGATGCTTGCAACTGGCTGATGGTCTTGCAGCATATTGATTTCTTCTTTCTTCTCTTTTCCTAATGGCTTCAGTTGTTCGTTTGTTCACTCCTCCAATGAACATTTTACGTTCATTTATTTGGTCCTCTACAAATTCTTGTTCTATTTTTGGGACTTTCTTCTGTCGAGGACAGGCACAGTACTGGAATTCAGGGCACCTGCAAGCTGTTACTTCAAATAATCTAGCAGCATGACTACTGTAATAGTTGTGATGACTACCCTCATAGCTGTGATGACTACTGTAATAGCTGCGAGCACCACATCAAGTCCTAGCCATCCTAGCTCCCCAAAACGTGGAATTGGGCAATATAAAGTCGACTCACGTCCGTCTGTATGTCCTTTATAGACGACCAAACGGTGATACGTACAGATATAGGCTTTATATGTTTTTGAAGCGTACTATGCTCCCGAGTAATCATGGCACATAATATGAGGACATTAATATACAATTTTTTGAAGTTATTTAATAAAACTATCAAAAATGGTCCAAACGTTGGGTCCATCGGCGTTTTCTGCTGATGCCGGAGCGGCGGAGGTTGCGGACAAAGAGGGACTCAGCCGAGTTATGTTCAGTGCAAAAGAAAAACAATCCCCAAAACGACGTTTTCCAAAATTTCCGTTTCAAACGGCTTAACTCTTCCTTTTCACGTTGATTTCTTTGTTTTAAGAGTTATTTTCCGTTTCATTTTAACCCTTCATTTTCACATCGAATATTTAAATCCCTTTTCACAGTCATTTACGTATCCTCAGCGTCATCAAACCTCCAGCCACACCTAAAGCTAAGGTCACATTTTATTTTGTTATTTTGGTTTAAATTACTACTTTTAAGTATTGTATGTCAACTTAGTAATTTGGCATAAATAATTTGTTGCTTTATGCCACACAATAGTATCAAATTTTGTTTGATTTCTTTTTATTTTATTTGCACCTAATTTATTAGTAAAAAACGGCAAAAGTAGTATCTACAATTTTTATTTATTTTCCTTTTTCATGTAGGTCCATCGTTACCTCCAGAATGTCTCCAAAACGTCCCCCCATTGGAAAATTGACTGCTCAAGCTCGTAGTAAGCGGCAAAGAAGGGATGGAGAAACTGAGGCAGACCGTGCTCATCATTTGGAGGTTCTCAGACTCTACAATTCTGAAGCAACGGCATCACTGTCTGACCAGCAGAGACAAAGTCGCCAAGAAGCGGATAGGTTGCACCACCAAAGAACCAGAGCAAGGGCAACAGATGAACAACGTGCAGACACAAGGCTGGAGAATGCAGATGCACATCGTCAAAGGAGAGCAGAAGAAACCTTGGAACAGCAAAGGTTACGCCTGGAAGCTGAACGTCAAAAGAGAGCAAATACAAAGGGCATCACCTGGTTCAAATGGGCCTTCTCCTATGCCATCAAGAAGGACTACAACAGCAGCCCAAAGGTCTGCATTGGCAAGATGGACACAGTTTGCTCCCAATGCAGAGCTAAGAAGTGTAAGAGAAGCTCCAGTCATGTGCTGCACTGGAGGAAAAGTCAAGTTGGAGGCCCTTCAGGCACCGCCAGTGATCCTGCAGAAGCTGCTGACAGAGAACAGCCCACAAGCCAAAAACTTTAGAAGAAAGATCTGGAAGTACAATGCTGCCTTAATGATGACTTCCTTTGGTGCCACCAAGAAGCTCACTGCATGGGTTCGTTACTACCAACAGACGCTGTACACTTAACCAGTCGGTCCAATACGACATCATCGAGGCTTGAGTGTCAACATTGCCTCCAGAGGGAAAGCGTCCAGAATATGTGCCGCCGCACTACAGTGGAACAGACAGCGGAAGTGCCATGGGAAGACTTGGGAAAACTGCAGCAGGAGGACCGAGATCTGAGACCAATTATGGATTGGCTGAGTCAATCGTCAACGCGACCTGGGTGGGAAGTAATCTCGAGAGAAAGCCCTACCACCAAGAATTAATGGACTCAGTGTGACACTCTTCGGATGGGCAACGGGGTGTTGCAGCGACGCTGGGTCTCTCATGATGGTCTTGACCACTACTGGTCCACGGTGCTACCTATGAAGTCCCGGGAAGGAGTCTTGAAAGAAATGTACGACAGCATCACCAGCGGACACCTTGGTAAAGAAGACACTGAGTCGCCTGCGCCAAAGGTTCTACTGGGTTGGCATGAGGAAGGACGTGGAAGAATGGTGTCACGCGTGTAAGGTGTGCTGTGCAAAGAAGGGCCCCAAGAAGCGTCACCGTGCCTCATTGCAACTATACCAGGTTGGAGCCCCCAATGAACGGGTGGCAGTGGATATAGCAGGACCCTTGCCTCTGACGACGAACGGAAATAGGTACATCTGCGTCACAATGGATTACTTCACCAAGTGGCCGGAAGCCAACGCCATCCCTGACCAGGAAGGCACTACCATCGCTAAGATATTGGTGGAGGAGTTCTTCTGTCGCTTCGGTGTGCCTAACGAGCTCCATTCCGATCAGGGAAGGAATTTTGAGTCAACAGTCCTTGCTGAGTGTTGCAAGCTCCTGGGTATCAAGAAGACCCGGACCACCCCTCTGCACTCCCAGTCAGATGGAATGGTGGAGAGGTTTAATTGGACGTTGGGCCAGGAGTTGGCCAAGCAGTGCAACAATGATCAGTCTTCATGGGATCAGAAGCTGCCTGCGCTCCTCATGGCCTACAGGTCTGCCGTCCACGAGACTACGGGGTATTCACCGGCAAAGCTGATGTTTGACGTGAGCTGCGATTGCCGGTGGACCTACTGACAGGAAGGCCTCCTGGGGAAAGTCTTCCAAGGGACGCCTCCAGTTTTGCCCGTCAACTAGAGGAACGGCTGGAAGAGGTGCACCATCAAGTCCGTGGTGCCTTGAAGTTCTCCGGGGAGGCCATGAAGTGCGGTTACAATATGAGGGCAAGCCACGTTGACTTCAAGGAAGGAGACCAAGTCTGGTTTTACAACCCGCAGAGGAAGAAAGGACAGTCTCCGAAGTTACAGAACCCTGGGAAGGCTCCTTATACTGTGCTAGAACGCCTCTCCGACGTGACTTACCGAATCCGGAGAACGGAAAGGACCAAGCCGAAAGTTGTCCACGTCAGCCGCCTATGGAGGTACCGCGGTCCGGGAAACTACACCTGGAACAACTACAGACACCCAGCAGCCGGCGAAAACGTAAGGGACGTCCAGGACCAAGAGGAGGTCGACGACGACATAAGCCTTCTGGACCTTTCAGCCGAGGGAGATAACCTCCCGGCTTCGGCAGATGTTCCAGGGACACCCCAAGAAGCGGACGACGACGAGGCGCACCAGGAGACAGACGCGCAGGAGGCAGCGAACAGAAGACAGAGACAACGCAGGCGTCCACAGCGATACGACGATTATTATGTTTTTGATTAATTATCTTATGTTTGTATATAGTTAAGTGCGTGATCGGGACGATCACAATTAAGAGGGGGGGATAGTGTTGTGCTGGAAGCTTCCCCCGGCGTCCATGGGCCTCTAGAAGGCTCCGGGAGGAGCGAGCAGGGGGGCGGGGAACAAGTCGAGCTGTCCGCGCCCGCGGCCAGACACCAGGTGGGAAGTGTTGCCAACTCGCACATATTTTTGCTACATGTTCTTGTATGATCTAAAATATACTGTAACATTCTAGACTGTACTGTTCTGGATATATATATAGGAGAAGAGGGCGAGAGAGTCAAGTCCGAGTCATAGTAAGCTAGTGGCCAGTGAAGAGTCGAGTGAAGTGTACTACTAAGGAAGAATATTAAACTACAGAAGTTGTTCGAAGTGTTTACATATCTCCCTCCCACGGAGTCTTGTGACGGCGACACGGAACCCAAGTAATACGTCCGGCATAACATCATCATCATGTAGAAGACATTCATTATCGCATTTCTAAATTGATTTCATGTAATCTGGTATATTTCTAACTACATTATATTATAATATAATATAATATTATACAATATTATAATTTCACGGTCACACACACACTGTACACACTGATGCGCGTCACTAACATCACCAGTGAATGCGCCACCGTGGTATAGTTGCCAGATACCGCCACCAGGCTAAACATTCTGAAAACCGTGACACTACTCTCTGTCGTCGACTGTACATGGATGTTGTTTGTGTACACGGTGTTCCTCAGACAGTTGTTACAGATCAAGGTTCAGAGTTCGTTAATTCCGTGATGCAGGAGATAAATTAGAAGATACCTATGCGACACGCGAAAATAACGGCTTACCATACAAGTGGAAATGGAATAATAAAGCGCGCAAATTATACCGTTGTTAACATTTTGAGGACAATGGTTCTAGGAAATGTGTCCGTTTGGGAGATAATGTTACTTACTTGCAGTCACCCTGGCCTATAATGCTGCGTATCATCGCACCATAAAGGAGTCCCCTTTTTATCGAGAGAGACAGAGAGAGGATTTTTAGAGATCCTCGTATGCCCTACACTACGTTAGAAAAAAATATAAACCTCAGCAGCCCTGGTATGATATTGACTCCTATAAAGAGGAAATGGCTGCAATTGCAAGGAGGGTTTAGGATATTGACTCCTATAAAGAGGAAATGGCTGTAATTGCAAGGAACGTTTATGATAATACTCCTATAAAGAAGAAATGGCTGTAATTGCAAGGAACGTTTATGATAATACTCCTATAAAGAAGAAATGGCTGTAATTGCAAGGAAAGTTTACGATATTGACTCCTATGAAAAGGAAATGGCTGCAATTGCAAAGAAAGTTTATGATAGATGCCAGGTTTACACTGAAGAAGGTAGAGAAGAAATGGAAAAGTACTACAAAGCTACAAAAATCAAAACTATCAGCGTTGGCGACAGAGTGTTCCTCAAACATACACCAAAAATAAAATAAAATAAAAAGTTGCAACCTATTTTTGATGGACCCTACAGGGTAATAGAGAAGATCAGTGATATAGTGGTAAAAATTAGGAACCTCAGGACTAGTAAGGTTTCAACGGTCCACACAGATAGAGTGAAAGTCCTTCATGAAGACTGCATCGATGTGCAGCAATGTCCAACGGTTAGGCGAGCATACCCTTAAATCCAGAGACAGACACTGATCTATTCTTTGCATTGCTCAACCCTGAAATCGCTGAAAAAAATTCTACCGAAAATGAAAACTCGTAGTGGAGAGGTGACTACTACTGATGACACATTAAATAATGTTCGTTCTACAACAGCAATAAACAGCTGATGCACAGGCCCTACCTTCTCAGGTTACTCCCAAACTTTCAGAGCCACCTCAGCATAGATAAAGCCTTTGCTCTTCCTCTACGGTACAAGAGTTGCCTAATGTAATGTCAAAACCAATACGACATAAAACAGGAATAATGTATAAAGATGAAAATGCAATGATTAAGCGGAAATATGACGAAATAGACCACAGATTGATTTGACTCTTTCGGTGTACAACTCAATAACACAACAGGAGTCCCCAACACGTGCTGGCCAAAGTTTCACACCAACATACTATCTATATTATAGTCCTCACAGATAGAGACTATAGTACCGCTTAGCCTCACAGAAGATGTTTTAGCTGCATTATATAAAGCACGGAATTTAGCTTTAGCTTGAAATGTTATTCAAATGTCACCTGAGTATTCAGCTGTAAAAGCAATAAAATACACACTCCTTAATTTTGAACATGAATTCAGTTCATTGTTGCATCATCTAAGAAACGTTTTAGGCTATGTGATGACTACTAATCAAAACAAGCTGCATGCTTCTATGAATTATACAAAAAAAAAAAAAAAAAAAAAAACGTGAAATAATTGTTTTTTTAAGGATCCTTGTCTAATATCTTATTTGGTACCGCGACCCAGGCTCAAGTTGATGCTATTCATGGAAAAATAGAGTACTAGAGTCATTAACTGAGAAAAAATTATATAGTTAAATGTTTATTATGGAAAACTCAACATCGTTAAGTAATATGCATGCCATGCAATCTGCCTTCAATAGGCTATATTCAGCTGTAGATGTATTGAAGCAAGTCGTGCGCCAATTTTCTATAGACTTTGGCTTTAGGAAGAGAAAAAAGCTCCTACAAGCATTGTTGTATTTTGACTTAGCATTATGCTGACCAGGTATACAAGATTTAAAGTTGAGTCTGCAGGCTCCCCTGCAAACATACATAAATCCAACCATTATGTGAGACAAACAGTTGTTCAGTACATTAAAGGAAGCCTAGGTTCGGCCTCCAGGTCTTTTGTGCCTTGCAGTTCTTGATTTTTTAGCTTTATATAGAGATGTAATAACTGTCCTCCAGGACAACGGCTTTGCACGATTCTCGTAATTTCTGTCTCACCAAACCTTTACTAGGAGATCCGCCTGACACCTTTGATGTCTTTCGAATCGACTCCCTTCCATTTTATGTGCAGAATAGCACTTACTTTCTTATGTATAGTGTTGATTCACGATATATTGCCTTCAGTGAGAATAGGAAAATATATTTTCTGCTTTCTAGTATAGAACACAGTAACAAGAATAACCATATGTTAGTTTGTCCTCTCACAGGCCACGTCTATGAGCAGGGTTGCCAACCTGATTTTGCGGATAGTACCAAATCGGAGCATCAAAACGTACCAAATCTGAACAAAACGTACCAAATGTAAAATACAATATATATATATATATATATATATATATATATATATATATATATATATATATATATATATATATATATATAACGTATAATAAGAAACAAATTTTCTTACCTTGACTAAAGATGTAAATCCTCGTCCTCTCTTGTGTTTTCCTCTGGAGTCCACTTTCGGCTCATTTTAGATAGAAGAACCTGAGAAGGATGCCATGTTTTGCAACTGTAGTCCTGAAGCATACATTTGCTACGTATCAATCCATTCAGAGTCTCTGTTTTAGTCGTGATCTGTTCTTTGTTTTTATGTTTGTAACGAGGGAAAAATCCTTTCTGCGGCAGCAGACGAATGAGGCAGAGACATCATGTTCATCATAATCTTATAGATATTCTGAAATATTGCCTCATCACCACACTTTTCTAGTGAAGCAGCATACCAGAATTTTTCAGGCTCCTCAGATGCTACACTTAGAGCTGGCAGTTCACATGAAATTATTTCTCTCCACTCTCTGTTAAGATCTTCATACGCACTCTTCTCAATTATATTTTGAAATTTTACTGCCAGTGGTATGATAGACTTTGGTTTTCCTTGCTGTACATTTGATGGGTCAAGTGCTTCAAGCAGATGTAAGTTGTTGAATAGATTAGAGGACAGGAAACGTTTTAGCATTTGCTTTGAGAGAGCAACATAGAAATTGAGTGTCTTCACGTGAAACTGCTCTAAGTCTCTGTTAGAAATATCAGAAGAGTGCTCTAGGAAAATACTTTCTGTTATTGCTCCGCGGTAAATATCTCCAAGGCTGAGATAGTTGGAAGGATCATGAACATTAATCTGAGTCAGATCACTGCTTTTAGTTTGTCTGCTTTCATGAAGTTACTTAAGATGCCCTTGACACTGCTACTGATAGATGTTCGAAGCTTATGAATTCTCAGGGATGTTGCCTGGAAATCTAGGTTTAGTTTATTTACTGCAGGCAGAATGTATGCCAAAAAGGAAAAGTACATTTTTATAACAGGATTATGTAATTCCTGCAATATTGCTGAATCATATTCCATCTTATCCTCAAATGAAGCAGATGTAAAATAAAGCTAAAGTGTATGACATTGATCTAAAACTCTTTTTACCACCTCTTCCAAGGAGAGCCATCTAGTAAAACTAGGGTGCAGTATTCTATGAAGTGGAGCCTCTGTGAATTTCTGAAATTCCTCATATTCTGTGAATCTTTTAGGGCTGTTCATTATGTAGGTATGTATGTTCCGAGCTAGTTCTTCAACCCATTAGGCAGCTCGCCACATGCATTTGAGGCACAGAGGGCAATGGAGTGGCACACGCATCCTTGCACAAACAGGGATGGATTTTCTTTTCTTAGCAGAGCCATGACTCCTCCCTTTTCTCCCATCATAACACTTGCGTTATCGCTGGCAAAGCCGATAACATTTTTCATAGGAATTAAATGCCTGTCAAAAAACTGCACTATTGAGCTAAAAATACCTTGAGCTGTACAATCAGTTACCTCAAGTAAACTCAGAAAGTGATCACAAGTTTTCTGAACTTCAAGGTCATAGAACCGAGCAATCAAAACAAGGTGTTTTTGTGTAGAAAGGTCGGTAGATTCATCAATGATGAGAGAAAATTTTGTGTCCTTCAGACGAGCAACAATCTCAGATAGAAAAGCATCACCCATTACGTTCCCAAGGATAGCTGAGGCTTTTGTTCTGCCACATTTAACAGCACTCGCAATTTTTGAGTCTGGGCACACATTAGCAATAAACCCTGGCAAATGATCCATTACTGAGACAGGTAAG